>NC_049981.1:13322988-13349651 GCF_000003815.2 Branchiostoma floridae
CTTTTCGTCCATCCCGAGCAGCAAAAATCTGTCAAAGGGCAGAAGAACGGGTGCTGGCTAGAAACCTGTACTGGGTCAAGCTGGATATTTGTAATTGTAAAGAAGCACAGAACATTCCTGCACCAACAAAAGCAAGACTCGTGTGCATGTGTAGCATTTGATTCCATGCTAGTACATGTATTCATACATTGTATGTTCTTGACACCTTTTATTGCTGTTGAAAAAATGACACCAACAACTATTACATATCTATGAGTGGATCTCTCCTTGGTGCTGAACTAGGTGTCACTAACTACTGCGCACCAGAGACAGGACCTGTCCTTGGTGCTGAGCTGGCTAACACTAAGTATCACCTATCTGTGACAGGACCTGTCCAATTTGTAACTATTAGAAACTTGTTTGACTCAAAACAATTAAGCTATGATCTAACAAAACAGCCCAAAAGGTTCAGGGATCATAAAAAGCTAAATATCACTCAAAAAACTTAACACTTACTCTTGGAGATGAACGTTTTCAGGTGGTCGGAAAAAGTCGACTATGGAGTTCACTGTTTGCTGGAAGATCATTAAAGAAAAAGGTTTAACTTATCAAAAATTTCAATCATCAAAATTTTCTATAAAGAGAGTTGTATCTTGCTTTATACAATAATCATTATTTTAAAATCTAATGGAACCAATGATGGGACAAGACAACACTGGTATTGCATAGTAGGGCATACTTACAGCATCATACACCATCTGCAAGGGTTGGGCGTTCACCTCCACCCGTGTGTCAGCCTTGCCATCTAGCGGATTGGTCTCAATGTGCAGGCTGAGAAGAGCATAGTGTTGGTCAGCAAGGATGTTTTGGGAGGCCACCATCTCTGGTATCTGTCCATTCTGGGGCATGCCATACACAGACATCTGGTCCATCTTGGCTTCAACCCTGCAAATGCAGCAATTGTATTGGTTAAAAGAGAATGTAAGTTTCCCATTTATGCAAATGTAACATGCAAATTTTAGCTATTACTTTAGGTGATGGTGATGTTCATCAGGGCTCGAAATACCACCTGCATATGCAGGTTAGTGCAGGTAAAACTGGAGCTGTGCAGGTATTTCTGGTGTCTACCTGCACCTAACCTGCACTGGTCCATGTACTGGGTTTTAGACAAGAATGTCCTATGATGTAGGTGTATGTGGATTGTTATTAGCTGCATTGACTCTTACCACCTATTAGGCATAAAAGAAAAATAGGAATGGTTACTCAACAATTTAAGTATGATCCATACTTCCTAAATTCAGAGTGGTGCAGGTAAAATTTGTATGGTGCAGGTAATTTTCAATGTTACCTGCACCAGTGCAGGTTTGCAGATAAAAGTATTTCGAGCCCTGTTCATGTAAGTTATTCGCCCTATTACAGTCACTGGAGAGGAGCAAGTTCTCAAATTCTAAAGTTCCTTACTCGCTTTATGTTTGCATCGTAGAGTGTTGTGTTGTGGGGATACATGTATAGAATAGAGATTAGATTTCTATGCACTGTTGCTCAAAAAGGAACATGGATTCGCTATTGTCAATGATGACTGCAGTACAACAAATCACAGTGCATGTGTCATGTGAGTATCATATGGCAACAACATGCCAACATCAGAGAAGTCAGACAGTGGACTTGGCTCAACCAAGACTTTTCACACGTGTGAAAGACTGCAATGGCTGGGTTGCATTACGACAGTGACAAGGATACAACTACCTAGAGTGTCTTTGATTGAACCCCAGGCAGGGGGAAGAGGTGGCCATTAATTATAACTTGCAGAGATGGTCTGTGAATTGGACAACAACTGGCAACTGACCATAAACGATAGATACAGCCGACCCATATACACATAGTTTGCACAGACATAGTGTGGCTATAAACTTGAAGCCAGCAGGAAAGACAAAGAGCTTGTCCAACCAATCACATGTACTTGGATTACAGTAGAGTGAGACCTTGCAAAGATGGTTTGTGCATGGGGGGGGGGGGGGGGGCGGCACAACAAATTGTAACAAATGAGGAACAATGATGGCTCCACTCTGAGGATATGTGGCAAGAATGGCTCTGAAAGAGAAAGACCTAGAGGTATCCAAGCAATAACTTGGAAGAGGAAAGTAGAGCGAGATATTAGTAAACCAACATGGATTGTAGGTGGAAGAGGGCACCAGCATGACAAGAAACAATGAAGAACAATGACAGCCTGCCTTGGCACATGTATATGTAGGTAGGGTGGCTCAATCTGAACCAGAACCTAGCAGGAAAGAGAAGTTGGACAGTAGAAGAGATGATTTGTGGATGGGAGGGGGCAAATCGACCAACAACTGATGAGACACAATGTAAAACAACGATGGCCTGCCTCAGCACATGTACATGTAGGTAGCAACAGCCTTGGGTGGCTCTAAGCAGAAACTCAGCAAGACAGAGAAAGAACTGAATAAGAAGGTATTTAGAAGATTACAGTAGAGCCAAAATTTCAGAGATGGCTTGTGGATAGGGGAGGGCACAACAACAAGCAGCTAACAGGAGAACAATGGCAGCCTGCCTCAGTGCATGTAGCTACTGACATGTAGCAGCATAATGATGATGATGATGATGATGTTGTGTCAGTGTAAATTTTACAGACACCCACCAGACACGGTACCATGTACACCAAGATTTACCAGTAACTTTTTGCTACTATTTCCCTGGCTTTATGCGCAGCGGTCTGCAGTACAACATGTTGCGGAACCTTCCTTTCTTTGATTGGGCTCAACCTGTATGAGGATGACAGTTCATCAAAAGTAATGTTAAGATACCCAAATTACTCTGTGCAAATCAATGAGTTGGTATCACTGTTGGTATCAAATTTTGCCATTTGCACTTTTTAAAACTTAAGCATCATTGGAATTTGATATGATATCCTGATACTCCAAAAAGTATTCTTTTTAATGCAATTTCATATTGGAACATAGGAAACAGATAAACATAATTACAGAAAAACAAATGTCAGGAGTCCAAATAAACATGATATGAAATGAAAAAGTTAAATGAATACAAATCAAGTATATGAATTCAACTGGTATGACAAAAATGAACATAAATTATATGATCTGACAATGTAATGATATTATGAAAGCAATGATAATGGACAGATATCGATCTAAAACAATACAAAAGAAGCAAGAAAACAGAAATGAAAAGATAAAGAAAAGATAAGAGTAACACCCATTTCAATATGAAAATGGGACTTTCATGATTGAAACAGCAATTTGATCCCATATAGTAAGGTTCTTTAGGCACAACCAGGCAGTACTTACTTCCGATGTTTCTCTGTTTCTCAGACACCATCTTCAGGGTTAGAATGGCTGGATTCAATTCTCGCTGATACTTATAGCCGATGTAGGTGCCGCTGCAGCAGCAAGAATGCCATCCCAAACGTGGCCCAATTTGTATCCCCCCTCAACCCCTGGTTGTGCCTAAAGAACCTTACTATATGAATAATTTGCCAACCTGATGAAGTTATTTACTGAGAAATTTGAACTGTTTTTGCACATGCTACATGTATACTGCCCACTGTTTGAATGATTCATTCTTTCAACTAGGATTTTGCTTTTTTTGGAATCTAGCAACATAAGAGAATGGTTTATTCATACATATATATTGATGTTACATACATGGATATACATTCCAGCCTGTTATACCTTGCTGTAAAACTGGCTGAATTAAGTTAGCTTTAGTCTTAAAATAGCAACCCTGACATATTCAAATTTTGTAGAACTATGCTCTTGGTTTAGAACAAATTACTTCCTTGACTTTGCCTTGTTCTGTTGTGATAAACTAAGTCTTGTAACCAAAAGGCCTTATCAGGTAATGTTCTCTGTCAAAGCCTTTTCTGTGGATATGATTTCAATTTGGCTTTCATGTGATTTGAAAGACCAGTATCATATTACCAACATCTCCAACACAAAAGGGATTATAGGAACATGTAACAGGGCGAATACATACACGTACACTTACATGTAGCTTCATGACATACCAGTGGAGATTGAAACATTAGTGACAAAGAAAGAGATCTTGAACCAGTTTAGCTTCCTGAAGAACTAAATCTTCCACTGGTCATGACAAGAAAGACAGATATGCACAATAGATGCAGGTCCACAGTACCAGGAAAATGCCCCTCTCTGACTTTGGAAAGTGCCAGATGTTTCTTCTGTCAGTAAGTGTCACCGACAAAAGGTGCTACTTGACTGTTTCCCAAATCGCATCCAGTTGCATGCATAATGGCTCCTTGGCGTTACTTCAGAGAGCAGTGCACCACAGCTTAACCCTTTCAAGTCGCGTGCATGTCAGGTGATCAACAACAGTCACGAGATTTCTAATACTAAGTTCAGAGTCAGTGCCACTAACCACTGGACTACACCTACTACAGAGTGCCCATGGTACATTGTATTTTGTAAGTATGACAAATGACTGTGTTCCCTACATGACTGCCTGGGCTGATGGTCTTTGCTGCACACAGGTGTACATGTCTGTTAGTGATACCACCAGGATCTGGGGCTCCCTGCAAAAGTACAAAGAGTTGTAACATTAGGATAAGTGTCTTAGACACAGCATAATCTTATGCAAAAGTGTATATTGATGAAAACATCTGGGCACAATATTAAGAGTCTAAGATGAATACAAATAGCACAGTATGAAACCTACAATAAACATACATATACTAGTTCTGTAACAACTATAAAAGCTGATTTCCATCACTTACCGACGTGTTTTGTCTTGGATCTCCAATGTTACCTTACCCAAAGTAAAGATCAGCTTGTTCTCAACATACTGTGGGAAAAAATGAAAGTACCAGTAAGTGACAGGACTTATTATCAGATTGGTGTCATGGTAACATCAACTCTCATAAAAACAACAGAAGCCATAATACTGCTAGATGAGAAAAATACATGAATTCCACGTGATTATGGATGTAACAATGCCACATCAGTAATCCTAAGATATATACATTTCAGATATTTAGGTGTTATCTTGCAAAAGTCTATAAAAATATCTTTTTATGTGGCAGTATTATGGCACCCAGTGGGATTAGATATGAGTTTTCAAAATATCAAAAAATAAAGAAGATTGAATATGTCTCTGACCTCTGGCGGGAATGTAGTAATTTCTGTGGGGTTCTCGCTGTAGCCGATGGCAGAGTACAGCTTTGCCTTCTCTTCTGCTGACATCAGGTCTCCAGGTTCTAGGGAGAGAAAAGCAGATTATAGAGCTTTGTATCTGTATTCAACATGTACATGTACATGTGAACCATAAGCATTGTATGTCCATTTTCAGACCATTGGACTTACTGTGGATGAAAAGAGGACTATGGTCCATGGTACATGTAAGTTCTTCATAAGTCCCAGGTTTGCAAGGGTTAGCCATCATAGTTCAGTTGTTGTAGAAGCAAGGAACATGGTATTACCAACTGAAACTTGGTTACAATACTTGTGTCACTTTGTGCACTTATTAAATACAGGAATAAAAGGTACCAAGTTTTGTCCCTTCCACTCTCACTACGAATACAATGGTCTATACATTGCATGTTGAAAATGTCTTCTTGTTTGTTTACCCATCTCTTTTGCACTCTTTGCATTAGTTTTGGAATCTGCAGAGGGTGAGATCAGCAAAATGTACTTGCTGTGGCTTATGAAAAAAAAAAATGTTCTTGTGTGTACATCACCAGTACCTTTGATTTCTTGTTTCTCTGTCTTCTTGCTAAACCAGCTCGACGGACCAGAGCTGAAGAATCCTTTCTTCTCCTTTTCCTCCTGGAATGCTGACTTCTTGGCTTTGATGACTGCCCCTGACCGAATCACCTTGGTACCACAAATATGCACTTGTAAAGTTAATGATATTACTAACTATTATAGATACTTAACTAGTTGATAAACTTTTCAATCAACACATGTACATTGAATGATACTGATAAGTATTTGATCTACATCAACATGCCACAGCATTTGCAGCCTCACGAATATGATCAATATACTATGTCTAATTATCTACACATCAACATCACAGAGCATTCAATTTTCAAATTACTTTAACAACGCCCTGATCAAGGTGACTGGACAATGTACAAGACAACACATGGAAGAACAGGCAAGCTATGTTTACACATTCAAGCACACTATTGAAACTCTTCAACACATGACATCAAGCAAAACCTCAGCCATGCGGAACTGTGAAGAGTCTTTATTTGAAATGATGAAACTGCCTGTGGTGATCTTGAAACTGTTACCTTGAAGGGCAGCTTATATACGCAGCATGGTGTGGGGGTGAAATTTGGCAAGGATCAAGTGAGCGTTATACTGCTTGACTAGTTCATTGCAATGCAGGGATGTCAAAAATTCCATCAAATTCAGTCTTTAAAAGTAAAGGTGCAAGGTGCAATTTGAACATGAAGCAGTAATATCATAAAGGAATTGGGGAAAGGCTGTGATGTTTTACATATAATATCATAAATGTCACCCATACTTGAACATACATTGCAGAACAGTGCATGCATCAATACACACCGATATAGACAAGTTGAGCATGTTACAAATAACCTTGAGAAAGACAACACAACTTAGAAATATTAGGCAAGACAAAATAGATTACAATTAAGTTTTAGCTGGCTTACCTTGGATGCTAAATTATGATGTTCAGGCATTAGGCGATTGACTTTTAACTATTGGGAAAACATGACTCTATTTCTTATATCATGATTATAATGAGTTTAGAGATTCACTCAATAGGGTTACATGTATTAATTGCCGAAATTATAGCTTTCCTAAAATCTACAGTGTATGTGGTTGGTGAAACAGGCTAGGTTTAAGCCCAGAAAATTGTCAAAGAAGTTCCTTTTTTGGAAATTGACTGCTCTCTGTGTAAAAGTTGCTAACATCGGGATAATTGAGTTATTCATCCATGATCATTTGATTTACATAAAAGTTAACTTTGGCAGTAGGGCAGCCAGTAAACAAATGAACACTACGAAGTCATGTAAAATGATAATAAATCATATATTGTTGAATGTACTTTGGCTTTCTTACAGCCAAAATATTGGTTTCTACTGGTTTGACTGATAAGTCATGACATGTGGCTATGGTTACCTGCATCTCTGCCTGCTGTCTGTTGACAGTGATGTTGAAAATATCCAGGTCATCTTCCAGGGCCTGAAGGAAACAAACACATTTTTTGGCTTATGTCCAACAATTCTATATGCATGTAATATACTATACATAATGTGTTTTGGTTTTGATACATACTACATTACGGCATATCAAATAACCATTAAGTTGATTTATTTCACAACCATCATTAGTAAAATTATGCCCTACCTCTAGTTGATTGAGGAGGTCTGCTGAAGCCTTTTTCTGGACTAGGCGCTGCTTGTAAAGTCTTTTGTACATCTGGCATTTTTCCCTGTGGCTGTGGATGTGCCTCCAAGACCACATCTGGGCACGCCTCCTAACAGTCTCCTCCAGTACTGCAGTCTGGGCAAATCCCCACCTGAGAATCACCATAAGCTGTGGTCAGGTATTTTTCAAGCCGACATTTCAGAAGATTTTAACATTTTCTCTTAATTTACCAGTAAATCCATGATTTAAAACCTGTGAATGTAAAAAAAATTCTGTTCTCAAAGCATATAGTTGGTCTGCTATAATAGTTAATATGTTTTAATGGTATTTTGCATGTCTGGTGGGAGATTCAAGTTATTGTTTCCAAGTCTTACCATTTCTTGGCATTTCCCTTGAGGCGCACATTGGGATGGTATTTCCTGTAGATGGCCTTCAGTCTCATCTGTTCTAAAGACTCTAAAACCTCCATCACACCCTGGTACTGCAGAAACATTGAAAAATTCCATTTACATCAAACAAAATAGTTACGGTTTTATGTGGTAGCAATCTTATAAAGTTTTACAACCTCTACTTCTAGCAGTTACATAAACTCTTATAATTCTGCTGGGCACCTTAAGACTGCCAGATACGAACACTTTGTTATAGACGTCTTCTTACAAATGTCTTGAACATATGGATATCTTTAAGAGTGCAAACCTCTGGATTACTGAAGCTGTATAAGCAGATCTCACTAAATTCACCACATTCTTTTAATGTGCTGGTGTAAAGTTACCCAGAAGAATTATGTAAGTTGACGTTTATAGATTGACATTGAAGGGAAGTCTTTCATTTCCTAAATCTACACAGTGTTAACGCACAGGACACAGGCATCAAGCCACGACACCTATGTGCAAGTACGTCAAACTCTTGAAAGACACACAACAAACTGGATGGTAAAAGTGTGTGTGAATTTTATTAACTGCGCATGCTGTGTAAAAGGAATATGATTTCAGTACCCTTTCAAACAATCATAATATTATAGAATCAGTCTATGACATGTTAAATGGAGACAACAACATTCTGTTTTGCCCTTTCCTTGGTGCTGAATTCCTGGTCCCCTGCACGAACCAATAACTTTGCGAAGGTATAATTATTATATATCCTGATTACCACCCATCATGTACTAGTCCCCCTAGGCAGCCTCTGATGCCAAACATGGCAGAGCTCCAAGGCTCCAAGGACAATGAAGACATACTTTGCATACTAAACCTACTACAATACATACTTTTCAATATTTAGTATGGATTTCTGATAGCATTATGCTTTGTTATCATGTAATATACATGACCACACCTTCAGCATATGTAAGTTGTTAACTTAGTAGTCAATACTACCAAAATCAATCCTCCATTTTTGATGTTTTTGAATATATAATAATAACTGATATGATATAAAGAAGACTGCAGTTTATCTTTGACTCATCTCAGTAGTGACCTATTGCTATATAATTGCAATTACCAGATAGATATGATTTTGAAAATTGAATCTAAATAAGCTGCTGACAAATTGCAATGTGATGACACTATGATTACAATGTTGCAACCAAGTAATTATAATTGGAATCTTATCATTGTAATGTAATTGAATTGTAAATGTACTTTTGTCTGTATATATTCTTATCTTAAACTTAGATTATTTAGGGTAAAAGTGCATGCGGTGGAAGAAGAAGGATGGGCTCAACCTTCTAACACTGTCTCCTTGACACAGTGGATTAGAATACACTGCCCCTGGTCCTACGGTCTCATAAAGGCTATATGGGACCTATATCTGTGATGGAAACTATCCCTTCATGATGTGCAGTAATTTCTGAATCAAATCAATATATACAAATTTGAAATGATATTCATTTCCAGCCTCTTGTGGCAATCACAGACTTTGTGTTTATAATCTTCATAACACAGAAATACTCTTATCACAAATTGTTTCACACACACACATGTAGTGAGCAGTGAGTTTCACTTTGTGGTTAACTCCTGTAAGGTAGGATGCAAAGGACCTTTCAAATGAGATCGCAGTGATTTTCTTGCCATCATGGATTATTTTGCAAGCATTGATAGGATGGGAAGACCCAGGAATAATTGCCTCTTTAGGGGAGGGCTATGGAAAAAAATTGACTTTTGGGAAAGACTGTGGAATTTTTTTTACCTTGTGAAGGGCCATGGGAAAAATAGTTTTAACCAGACCCCCTCCCCTCCCTGAATATTGAACAGTCCCTTACCTGTTTCTTGCCGACCACAAGACCAATCTCCTTGAGAGTGACATTGACGAACACCTTGGGCATGGAGAGGTTGGTCTCAGGCTTGGGGTTAATCTTGAGTTGTGACGTCAGGACAATCGGTCGTAATACTGGGGGGAAGGAGGTACAAGGACAGGGCAGTATATGAAATTGGCATGGCATGGCTGAGCCAGAATAAATTCTGGAAGTACATTATTGCAGTCTATTTTGCTCACATACATAATGTATACCATAACTAAATAAATTCTGGAAGTACATTATTGTAATCTCCCTTGCTCAGATACGTAATGTATATCATATATAGTGTCTGATAATTACACTTTGGAAAATATCATATATATCATGTGATTATGGGTTAAGCAAATATGATGTCTCATTTACAATTATGGCATGAATGGGAAATGAAATAACTGGAATTTTGAAACTCTCTTCATCCAACAGAATGATGTAATAAATCTAAGAGCAATTACTGTACAACACTTACCATACTCAAACCCTTTGGGCTGTGCCTGTGTAGAGGCGATGGTTTTCCTCATTGTGCTCTGTATGAAAAATATCCAAGGTTAGATAACTGCACAACCTTTCAGAAATGTACATGTTTCCAATGACATGCAATACTTCTACGTATACCACTGCAAACATACCAAGATTTACAGTATAATTACATCTGTTGACATATGCTGTCTGGAAACATAATCTTGGGCCCATTTATATCAAAGAAGAAATCAAACCCTCTTACCAGCAAGTCTTTTTTGTCCTTGTTGGCAAAGGAAGGAGAGTTGACATTCCAGTAGACAGCTAGGGCATCCAGGGAAACAAGCTAGGCAGAAAATAACTTACAAAATTAGTCACGTTTATTCACAGTCCATATCCTTAAACAATTTCTCCTCACTTATTACACACTCAGTCAGTATCCGTATGTCATCTGTCTTCTTCAACGGGTCATATTTTCTCTTCATGACATTTCTTTGGTGCTGGATGTCTACATGTACAAATGTAGTGCATATACACAACACCTATTTCTGTTCTCTTTTGTCATATGTTACATTGAAACATATATACTAGACAAAGTATAAGTTGAGCTTAACATGCTAAAATGACATGTAAAGCTAAACTGACTGAAATTATCCTGATTCTGGATCACAAGGTAACAGAATAGTATCAACACTCACCTTGTATATAATAATGTCACTGTCCTTTAATATGCAGGGTTTCCAGTTTTGATCAGTTGTCTGTAAGGAGAAAAGTACCATGATTTGTTCATGTCATTGCGTATACAAATGTACCTACATCTAACACTGGAAGTTTACCTAAATCATCAGATGAATGATGAACAAGACTAGTGAACATTGTATAGTGCCTTAGATTCTAAACATGAACATGGCAGCTACCACTAGAATGTATTTTGGAATGAATCAAAGGAAAGATGCCAGACTTGTTGTGTAATCATCCTTGCATCTTTCTGCATCATAAAGTTAGTTACAGAGACTAATGGAATATGATAACCATGTGTAAAATACAAATTATATCAGGCATTCATGAACAGCATGTGGGAAAGAACTATAATTACTACTACAGATAAATCACATTACCATGGTGGATTGGGTAGAAATTTGCACTAACACAACATGACAGTTAGCTTTTTAAAGGAATGCTTTTACTGGTTATTTTGACCTCTGACCTGGAAGGAAAGGTTCTGCAGAGTGACCCCTACAGAGAAGGGTTTGCCCGGAAAGGTCACGGTGTCCTCGTATCTGATGTGGATGTCTCGGATCTTGATTTGCAGGTTGCGAACAATCTGTGTCGCCAGTTTCTCCGCAAAAGTGTCCTGCTTGTTGTCCTGGTTTTTGTCTTTAAGGCAGAAAGACGGAAACTTAAGATGTAACCTTTTCATCTGCCAGGGTACATATATTCACTGTATTGAACAACAGAGTGCTATAGAGATCTCTACCACAGCACACCCCAGGTATGCATGGTCTAGATGATTATGCAGGAGTGCATTAAATCATACTTGGGAATATTACATTGGATATCTCTTTAGGTACATTTTTTTTACAGAGGCAGAAATATTTGACCTGGTGAATAGATAACATATAATTAGAGGTTATACTTACTCCAATATATGTACAAGTAGCTACGTGCATCCTAAACAAAACATTATTTGAAGTATGTTAAACTTTCCAAAATTTATAAAAAGAATTACCTTTGCATGAACATTCAAGTTTCTTGTACCACCTTTTTTTATATCATGTAATCTTTCTCTTTAGTTAGGAACACAACCAAAAGTTCTTTCTGGTCCATTATACACCTTCAAAATGTACACCTCCAAAAAACACAAAAGGTTTTCTTTTTTACACAGTAAAAGAATTATAAGTTCAAAGTACTTTGATTTACACAAGATGACGGGAGAACATGGTGTCAGAAGCGTGGATCCTTACTTTTCTCTGCCTCCTTGATCTGGGCCTCCTCGATGCGCTCCAGCTCTTTCTTCTTGCTCTCCTGTTTCATCTTCCTCTCCTTCTCCGCATCGTATTTCATCCCTGGTACAGAAACATCATTGTGACTGGGTTTATCATAACTATACCTGCAAAGCAAATTCATTTCTTTTCATGGGGGCTTCATGTCGCTGTAGGTGGAGAAAGGAGATTTTTTGCTTTTTGTTTGGGGATGAAACAATTGGCTACAGTTAGCAAAACATTGGAAGTGCATATTTTCTGTGTTATGAATTCATGGAGTAGAGGTTTATGGCAACTGGGAAGAACCCTACTATACCACAAACATTTCAAAATTTTCACTATATATTATTATGTGGTTATCACATATGTGCAGCATTCTAATGCCTAAAGCCTAAAAGGTAGACATTTAAATTGTCTTTGAAGAAAAAAAATGTATTCTTTGGTATTCAACTTGTCTAAAATTGGTAAGCTTTTAGACCTGATACCAAAGTCTTGAATAATGATTGAATTACTTCCTAGGACATGTATATGACATATATATCAACAACTTGATCCAAACGGTATTGATCCAACAACTTCAGCAGCTGTTTTCCTGAGGTGTTGCCAAAAATGGCGATATGACCCTGTACTGACCAGAAGAGGTAACTGCCACCACATACAGCCCCTCCAGGGTGGCCACGACAGCATCCTTGTACAGGTTCTTCCATGGGATCTTCAGAGTCAGCTTCCCTGGAGACCAGGTGATTAAAATAATGTTAATATCCTTACCACACCTTTTGGGGGTATAGTGCAGTGCCCATCTCTGCTCTTTGACCACACAACCAAGAAGAGATATGACAAGATTAGGTATTAGGTAGGTATTCATTTCGCCTGAGCAAAGAGATGAAAGCCATGACTTTAACAGACAGTATAATGTCAGTATTCTCTGAGAGATACATCAAATGTTCTAGCAACAATGGCTACCTTTCCCTTTAACTAATAAGTAGTGGCAAGTACCTGGTAGTAAAATAACAAATATTCAATGCCGCTGTGTGACAGAACTGTCTCAAATAGTCATTTTTTGGTAATTTTTTGTTACAGGCTTGATTTGATGCAAGGCTGACAGGCAAAGTTTTCACAGTAGAAATCTTCTGTCAATAACCTATATTTACTATCTACCAACATAATCGTGACTAACAATACAATTGAAACACACCTAAATGTCCTGACTTGATCTTGATTGGCACATCCAGGTCATCAAGGGCATTTTCCTTCACATCCAAGTTCTCCAGCACTGCATCACCTACAATGTAGAACAGGAAACAACAAATACTGCAGTCACAACTGACATGTAGGAAAACAGGATTCTGAACCACCACAATTCTGTTTCAGTCTCTCTCATCGGTTGCCAGTATCAGTGGTAGTGACAAACTGTGACCACTAAGTACAAGAAATATTACAGGCAGTGTCATGAGACATGACATTGTCACAAGAAATTCTATTGAGCCACTACCAATTTCTTTCAGCCTTTCATTAGCTACATATTACTATGTGTCACAAACTAGTCCTTATAATAGTGACCAATTCATTATCAGCATACACCATCATACATTGGCATGTGCTTGTGACCAAGCATTACCTTCACAGTGCCTTCACAAGGCTACAGCCAATGCAAACAGAACAATAATGCCTGTCTCTTGATAGCAAACACTCTGTAACAAAAACATTGTCCTTGAAAATAAGCTTATGTTGTGTGACATAACATAAACTTAGGTAAAGGGTGGTCTGCTTGGTGGATAGTGCATTAGGAATGACATAAAATTCATTACATCAGGTGTTTTTGCGTCATTGTAATTATTGATTAATTTTTATATAAATTTTTTGTATTCCCCATATTAATAATAAAAACAATTTGTACAAATCAGTGTTGTTAAGTTTGTTTTGTACAGGCTGTGACGCTGATTTTTCTGAATAAACTATTGAAACTATTGAACTACATTAAATTACACATTCAGTCTCCTACGACTACTAGGGGTGGGTACCAGTATGGTGTACCAGTACAAAACCAGTTTTCCTTGATGGACCGGGCCAAACCGGACCTAAAAAAACAATCAGTGTACCAGATGTTGGACCAATTAGAAAAGGAGCAGATTGCATTTTGAGGCTAATAAATTAGTCTAAGAAAATAACAAAAGTACTAGTAGAGGAGATTTGATAGTAATTTTTACACTAACTGTGAGTGGTCCATTATAACTGCGGAGTTTGTGTTACACAGCATTTATTGTCCAGCAACAGATACCAGTTTTGCACTGGTACCCACCCCTACAAACAACTTATTTAAGTACAGTATTGTCCAGGGCTCTAGTCAGCTCAAATTTTTTTTCCGTCAGCCAATTCCCACTGTCGCGAAACACTATTCCAGGAGTTAGAGAGACTGAACTGAGACCTTGAAAAACGGGTTTTTAATGAGATTATTGTATGCGAAAGGGCGCCGACACACATTGCCAACAATCATAACAATAGCAAAACAAACAGTGTGTGGCTTTTACGGCCGTGGACGGCGTCCCCAAGCCGTCAAGGTTGATGGATTGGTTTTAAAATTTTTCCGTCACATGCAGCAAATTTCCGTCAATTGACGGAAAAACGGATGCTGGCTAGAGCCCTGGTATTGTCCATTCAAAATAAATTAGGTCTAGGTCAGGACCTGAATATTCTGTACCTGTACCCACCCCTAACTACTACACATTCAACCAGATATTCTAGGTAACTAAAAACCTTAAGTTTACTTTTAGATTGACCAAAATAATTAGTATGATGCAATATCTGTACTATGATGCAGTATCTGTATTTGTGTTTGTAGGTTACTATAGTTGGTAAAACTGCCATTTGTTGTAACATCAGCTTCGCAGGCACGTAGCACAGCAGTGGCACCACCTTTACACATCTAGCTGCAAGCTTTGTGTAAAGCTATCTTACGAGGAATGCTCCTACTGTAGTTGGTGACAACGAGTTCCATTCTACGATGATTACATTAAGAAAAGGTAATAACTACATGGCAAACATTTTAGGGACATTGCCAGCTTCCTAGAATTCTGAGATTTCTTGAGAATTCAAAAAATTCTGCCTGAGATTCCCAGGATTCTCCAGTATTTTGGCTGAGGGACAAAATGTAGGTCCCAGAAATCTCCAGAGGTTTCTGTAATAGCAAAAAGGTAAATTGCCCAAGGGTGTAACAATCCACTTCTGCACTTAGAGTTAGTGCAACCCTGGCCTGTTCACAATTTGTACTTTGGAGCCATTGCATATTGGACCAGAAGCCCTATTTTTTCTACCAGTTCTTTATCAAAGTGCTAGCATTGTGGCTCTCTGTGAATACTACTAAATCTCTATCTGACTTTTAATCCATGGAGGTTGCTTTATGAATGTTTACATCTCAACCATTTTCCTACATATGCAAGGTTGAGTCTGTGTCATAGATATGTGGGTTCTAATTTGCATAGGACTATTAGGAGAGTGGTCAAAACAAAAAGATCCATAAATTTATACCTTCTAATAGCGCTGGGAAAACTTAATTATCATGTATATCTAATGAGTAATGTTATTTGAAGTTGAGCATTTTTCGACTAACACTTTGATATCTACTGTTAAGCAATCATGAATGATGCTCATGCTGTTTTATTTGCAAAAGCTCCTGTACAATGAGCAAATTTCAGTTCATTGGTACTGCCATGTTGATTACTCAATATGAATTATTATCCTACAAATGTAGATGGTGACAGGCTGGGATCCTATCCATGACCTTGTGATGGCTAAGCATGACTGCTCACTGCCACACAACACCAGACACATGTAGCTACTATATTTGTTATTATAAGCAATTGACTATATCAGTGTTATCTCTGCTTCTGAAGTAGCCTTTTACATGCATTCCATTTGCTACATATCAATTTGGCCAATTGCCCAATAACAATATGGGCCATTTCCCAAAGATGTGCATGCAACATTAATGAACTGGTGTTTATTGACCTATAAATAACAAGGCATTAGGTTCCGCTTTTCTATGGCATGTTCACAGTTATAATGGACCACTCTGGGCAATCCCCTCTATTGAGACTGAGGAAATAGACCACCCCCATCCCTAGGAAAAAAAATTATGCTACACTCTACAACTACAAGCTGTTTGTAGGGGTGGGTACCAGTGCAAAACTGGTATCTGTTGCTGGACAATAAATGCTGTGAAACACAAACTCCGCTGTCCAGGGGTGATTGGCCCCTCTGTGCGGCAATGTAGGGTTCGCTTTTCTAATGGCATGTTCACAGGGCACTCCTCACCCCCCAGCCGGCCACCCCCAGGAAAAAATGTATGCTACAGTGTATAAGCAAGGGGTTGGTACCACTGCAAAACTAGTATTCGTTGCTGGACAATACTGGAGTACTCCAGAATTACTGTATAACTAAATCAGGTCCAGAGTCAGGCCCAGACCAGAACTAGCTTATCCTGGCTTCTTGATCCAAAGTGTACCTAGGACCTGACCACCCATAAGTAATGTATAAGCTGAAAATAAATGCTACCCATATGACACTGATGACTACATAGCTTCATGTGAGTAGGCAGGAAAAGGAAGCATTTACAGAGTTAACATTTTTCTGATGGGCACACTGACAGAAAATTTTGTATTGTTGGTACGGTGGTTTCCCAGTGCAGAGATCAAACAGTGAAAAGTTTAACCAAGAAAAATTTGATAAGATCTACAGAATTCCATTGTTGACTTTAAATAACATGATCATGATTTTAGGTATATTGTCTCAATTTCATGATGATAGCGATCTCATCTGCCAATCAAACAAACAGATGATGTTTCATTCTGGCTCTTGCTAATCTTAAGGTTGGCTTATGGAAAAAATACTTCTAAGAGGCAATACACTCCAACTAGTCCAAGCCAAAAAAAATAGCACACAATAAACTCTAACCTAAATTTGGTCTTTTTCCAACAGGTATCATGTTACTGTTTGTATTGGACAAATGGGTTGATCTAAATAAGGTTACTTTAACTGCCTTCTACATCAACAATGATCAACAACAGGCTTTGGAGAGATGTTGTGCACAGTGCGCCTCAGGCCACACCCCCTTTTGCCTGGCTTCCGGGTTGAACCGGTTTCATACGAAACACTTTCACTTGTGTGAATTTTTCTCTGTTCTTAGACACTAATACACTGTCTTAAACAAACGTTGGACTGAACTTTTACGTCCTTGTAGCTGGGAAATTTACCGGGAAGACGATAGATATCACACAGACTTGTGAACCCCCGCCCAACATTGACGCTCGTCTTCATAATGGTAAAGAAAACATCCCACGTCCTGACACTTACCTCCCCATATGCCGAGCTTCAACTGGGAACGGTCCAAGTTCTCCACATAGTCACCCAGGAATCTGTTCAGCAGATCCACCACCAGGGATTCAAACACCATGGCTGGCGACTGGTGGGATTAACTGGGGCGGTAAAAACACAGAAAACGCTAAAATGTCCAAACTGGACCCTTCAGTTCATCATGTCCATCGTTTTTCTGTGAGAGCTGTCTTCCTTTGGGAGCGCTCATTATATTGTAGGGGTCTGCTATTATAATGAAATAATAAGCTATTTTGTCAACGTGAGCCACTATATTATTACCTAGTTTATACAAAAATAACATATTTTTATTGTATTTAGAAGATGTTTCTCTATCTATTTTATCTATAAATGTTAGTTTAATGTCAAATTAACACAAACAGGTCCCCATTCTATGTTCCGCTCGTCCTGAAAAAAAGGTACCCTCGTCCCCAGAGCACTGTGGACGAGATCAGGGTATGGCATGACTTCGTCACCAGAGTTCAAGTGCTCTTTTAATATAGGAATGCAACGCCCATCTGTTAATGTTATCGTTAGCTAGTTTCATACCAGCGCCTCAATGTTATGATGCGTTTGGCATATAATTCATTTCCCAGAGTATTATATATCCCACAAAGCATTCCGATACATCTGCCCCCGTGCGTGCGGAATGATGGGCAATGATCATCGATCATCATCATATCTTAGAGGCTATACCTACAAAATATCTAAAGGGAACTAATACATTTATGCATAAAAATAAATAAAATATGTACAGTCTACCTATGTTCTTAAGGGGAAGGGGGGAAGACGATCGATCGATCTGCCGCAATGTTCATAGCAGTGCAAGACTGAGTCGTGATCAGCGCATACCACAAGTAACGTTAACGTTATAATGTGATGCATAGAATACTTTGGATCGTACTTATCAATCAGTAGGAACTAAGTCTGCCATTTCGTTTTCTTGAATAGTTTGATAGATAAGATAAACTAAACAAATGAATGATTAAAGAATATAACTGTTTAAATTATAAGTCGCCCCAGCTGGGATCAACACTTGTTATTTCATGCCGTTATATGGCGCCAGTAAAACACCGTGACCATCTTTTTGAAAGCACATGAGACCAGTAATCGACAACCGAAGCGGTTATAACGTTAAAGAGACAACAACAGTAAGGTGACTGTTATTCAGGGTAATGGTTACTTATTTTCATCGGTTACCCTAATGGGTTTTCCATTCTTCTTTCAGCTGATAACAACTCATCGGCAACAAGGCAATCGGGCGCCTATTCTTGTCAAGGGCGTCACTAAGCCTGTTAGAAAAGAACGACACAGGCCCAATGTTGCAAATACGATTTTACTACTGGCATTGATTGTAAAAGAGCGACCCCCAGTAGTTTACAATGGAATAAACGCTGCAGATTGACTAGAGTGTCTTGGTAACTACATATTGATTGGACAATTAATTCTACCTCGACCAGTCAGTAGAAAACATTGTTTGACATGCGATAATACCATACTAGTGAATGGTGATATTATCCAAAAATACGCTGACATAACGGACCAACGTCCATGCATATCACATTGAGGCCGCACAACATAGTATTTATCTGCGGTAAAAAGTAGTGCGACCGAAATCTTCAACTTATTCACTTTGTTTTTGTATTATTTGCAAACAATTACACATGAAAGCCAGCGAGACTTGAACTTTACTACTTTAAATAGTATGTGATAATTATAAGTCGGCCTTTAGATCGAATTTTTAATACTGATAATAGACTACAGTATACTAGCTTTGATTGACGGATTGAAAGGCGAAGGCAATACCGTCTTTTATTTATTTCCCAATGATACAGCTCATTACACGGATCTGCCTAGGCAGCTTTGGGCTGGTAGCGGCAGATCCACAGGGATACAGACGAACATACATCATCGGTCGACGTGATCGCACATGTTCGCACATGTTTACACACGACGGGGGTTATACCGCCCCTTACGGGGTGACATACCCTTTCATATGCGCCAGGTCTCCCGTCCGGATGAATGATGTAAATCACCGTGAGCCGAAGCTATGTACTCATTTTCACCTGAGTATAGTGAGGAAAGCCGTGTAAAGTGCCTTTCCCAAGGGCACAAGATCGGTAACACGGCAGGCGGATTCGAACTCGCAACCTCTCGGTCACGGGGCGAACACGGTCCCACTGCGCTACGCGGTCCCACTTGAACCCACAAGAACCATTTTCCTGCGTAGAGAGGTTTGCTGTCGCCGATTATGTCTCTGCGTAGGAGAATGTTCAGAACAGTCTTGCCTACAAGGGCGTCTTGCCTGCAAGGCCTAATCTCCAAGCAGATCCGCGGTACGGGTGGCGTAATATAGTATCAAACCCACCGGTGTCCGTTTGACTCCCTTTGGCCGGCTATACTCCTTGGTCAGTTTGATACTATCTTATGGCACCGTAGGATTTGCTTGGAGATTATGCAAGGCCGCCTTTAGAACAAAAAGTCTACCAGAGAATTTGCCGGTTCTGACCAGTTGAGCGGCGCCTCGGATGGGCCCTTTATGGGGCCTACACCTATGCTAGGTGCCGAATTGCAAAGTTCACTTGAATGTCTTGACTAGAATTTGGTAAAGTTCTACCCCTTAGCAAGTGTTTAGTATGCATGGCAAAAAATTAGTGCCGCCGAAACCTAATGGCAAACAGAGACTGAGTGGCTCAAAACAACAAGCAAATGATTTGTCACAGTAAACTTTTTGTTACAGTGCCTCAAAACGACGCTGATAACCATACAAACCAGAAAATACATCAAGCCCTCATTTTAATAGGTGTCATGTACGTTTGTCTAGCGTTTCTGCAGTATCTAAGTCAGCCGTATCGTGACTCTTTTGAAGTTGAACCGTGTGGAGTCTCTGGGGCTGAGGCTTTGGAATTGAGCTTAGCTGCAGTATTTCAGTCAGCCGTATAGTGTCTCTTTTGAACCATAGAGGAAGCAGGTGGGTTCACTTGTAAGTTGCATGTCTGCTTCGCATCGTAGAACTAGAAGCAACCGACTCGGAACAAGTGTGAACGTGTGAAAGCAGGCTTTGGCAGTAAGAAAAACAGTTTAATGACTGCATTTTTATGTAACGTTACTATGAGACCACTATGCTTCCAGCTCAATAAAGAATAAAGAAGAATTGAACCTTGTGCAAATGTATTTCGCTCCAACCATTATTTCCCCAAGGAAGGTAGCAGAAGGGCTACGCACCAAAAAGTCGATAGGTAAGACGACTCTGTCTGTCTGTCTGAAATAAAATTCTAATCTCCGGATACGTTTACATATTAATGATTTTGTCAAAGTACCTGTTACCCCTACAATCCATAATAGTACTGCCCAGGTGAAAAGTCAACAAACGACACGTGGCCTACCACGTGATCAGTATGTAAATAACTTCCGCGAACTGACCTGAACTTTATCACTTCCTGGTTGGTGTAGGCGGGATCATGTTTCACTCAGATCGGTTGGCTCAACTTTAATTCTAACTTTCCAGACGCAAATGCTGAACTCCTAAAGGGTACCTGCGTCAGTTTACACTACGGGAATCATGGCGAGATTCGAAGACAGCTTTTGGGTGAGTGAAACCTTTAGTAGCTTTACAAATTCTTGGCTTTATTTGGTTTCCGGCAGGACACACTTGAATGCACCGTACCAACCTTGGCGGTCTAAGTTCTAAACCTTGGTAACTTACCCAGTTACCAAACTTTTACTTGTTTGTATACATGATATGTGCTTTGCAATTGTGTGCTAGCCGAGATATCACAGATAAGTGAATATAACGAACGAGAGTTTTAGCATATGATAATCATGATAACGTTACTGTAACATAGATTTGGATCAAGAATATTTGGTTCTTCTACATAGCCTCGTGTCCCACAGAAAATTCTTGTGTACAGTTATTCCAACGTTTGTTTATCAATCGCTTAGTGTTGCCTTTGGCGTAGACTTCTATACACAGAGACTTTGACCTTCGTGTTTGAAACCCGTCATTTTGAGGCTCCGATTCTACAGGGCTACACGTACACATGATATCCGAACCAGGAGGTTTTATCAAGATAAACCCCCCTCATCTCAGTCAGCGATGACTTGTTTAATAAACCATGACGACATCTGGTTTAAGTTAACTCATAGCTGGGCTTTCACAAATGTATTCTTTGTTTGGTCATTAGCCAGAGAAAAAGTAGAAGAAAGTGTCTGAATTGAGCTTACTGACTTATTCTCAAATCATTAATGCTAAATATAGACAAAGTTGGGCACTATCCAAGAAAGATGTGCACTGTCTGCCAGGTGTGATTTTCTGGCTGTCTACCAAATTCTAAAAGATCTGGCAGCAGTGAAAGATAGGAAATGACTTTCATTATCATGGTACTTGGAAGTGCACAGGAAACCTGTGATAAAGGACTTCACCTTAAATCGGCAGTGCAATGAAACCTCCACCTTCACTTGACCTCAAAGAGGAACTACAGCAGACAAAATGGCAGATGTGCTTCAGGGGGTCATTATTGCATTTTGCAGTTATTAAAAAGAAAATTCATGCTAAATACTAAGACGTGACTGCGATGTACACAAAATTTTGTCACCTTGCTACATATTACATGAAATCTAATATCGTTCATAGGAAATTAGAATCACAGGACAAGTAGCTTGCCTCAGTATTCTTTATAGAAACTAGGGCATACAGGCCTCCAGTATTCTGACTGTAGCAGTTCCTGTTGTCAGATAAATCATTGGTTGGATGCACTAATGTGCAGGAAGTGGTCTTATCTTCAAGGAAGCAGAGGGAACATTTTCAGGCACTGTGTCCTTCATTAGACAAACCACTGACTAAACGACTGGGGCATGTTCAATTTAATAAAAACTGTTGAACTTCAGAATGAAACAAACAAAGCTGTAACATTAACAATTTATGTAACGTTACTGTTCCAGCACTCATCTTGTACAAAAAGAAAATGCAACAACAAATGTCTAAGCTGATCACACTATATGCACTTAGACTTTGAAACATGCCACTCTATAACAAGTAAAATTGTACTGTCAGTAAGACATGTGGGTACCAAAAGTCCATGCAGGGGTAATACTTGTTATGTGTATGCAAATATCTCAAGGACATGTATAGTAAATCATCTGACTAGGGCTGGGTACCGGTACAGAAAATTCAGGTCCAGGTCCGGTTCAGGTCCAAAGGATCAAGTCCAGGTCCGGACCTGAACCGGGACCTGATTCAGTATGACTCATACCAATGGTCCATTTCACTACCAAGAAATCTGTTGGGTGGAGAATTAGACTAACACTGGCGTTTTAAAATCCTACAACGCTATTTGCACCTGTGTGATTGGCTGTAAAATTTAGTAGAAGTTACTATAAACTCTACTCTACTTCACTCTTCTTATTTTCTTCTACCTACAATCGCAAAAACGTGTGAATGCCTGATGAAATAATCTGTTAATTTTCCAATCGGTCCAACATCCGGTCCACCTAATTTTTTCAGGTCCAGTTTTTCAGGACCGGTCCAATAAGAAAAACCGGTTTTGTACCGGTACCCAGCCCTACATCTGACATAAGAAATAAACAGGCAGTGTCTTTACATTTGCTTGGAGATATACGGGTCTTATTGCCTATCAGATCTCAAACCTAGCAACACCTGAGAAATAGCAATAAGCTAAGGCATACAAAGTCCAAATGTTACATTGAGTAGGTCAATATTGCCAGCAGAAAAAAAAAGACAATTAAGTGTCTCAGAGTCATTGAAATTATCTTGGAAATAAAGAAAATGTTGGTTTTTTCTTGCCATGGCAAATTTTGTTATTCATGATGGGCCAATCTCATGATTATGATATTCAGAAAATAGGCGTGTTCGAAGATTCATTAGGGGGTGCTTTGAATTGTTGTGACTGTTCCTTCTAAGGCTGTACATTACAGCCTTTGTATCAACACTTGTAGATTAGTGTTCGTGTTCGTAAGTACCACAATTTTAATGATTATAGATTGCTTAAATTATAACCATGGTACCATACTCAATAGGATAATGACCATTAGTCTGTCTCATTCCCATACTCAATCACACCCTTGAGGTGAGTGTGAGTATACTAGGGGCTTTTCTAAGCTTACAGGGTTGCTACCCGGGTAACTGATGTGATACAACAGGCTCACTTTTGTTTTCATTTCTATTTAAGCAAAATGCACTGTACTCTATGTACTTTGTAGGGCCTAATGTATAGCAGTCTAAAAAAAGTCATGAATTTCACTCAAAATTTTTCCAATAATTCTGTATGTAGCATTTTTAAAAATCAAGCTTGAATGTATGATACACAACAGCAGTAAACTGTCAGTATCGCAGTAAACTGTCAGTATCACTTGAAATTGGTAAGTCATCATATCATTCTCATTGCTATTTTTGCAGGGTACTGACTTCTGCAGTACGCAGGGGTTTGAGACCCTGTTAGCTCGTATGAAGGAGGGGTCTAATATGTGTAAAGAGCTGGAGGACTTCCTAAAGCACAGGTAAACATTTGAGTGTTTCAAACCCAACGCTTAGAAATTAGATATAACGTTATCCAATTTTTTTTCTGTATAATAAGCCTGCCAACCTCTGTTCAATTAGTTCCAAAACTGTCTTTCTCAACCAAAAGGTACACATGCAAAACTTCAAACATGTAAAAGTAAAACAATGCACACTTGCAGCCATCTTTCTTTTGCTTAAAAATAATTGGCTGCTGATAAGTAAAGTAACCTTCATAGTGGTATTGCTTGAGATTTGGGCTGTGACAAGAAAATGGTAACTGTCCTTGTTCTATCCACACAGAGCTAAAGCAGAAGAAGATTATGCCAAGACTCTACAGAAGATGGTGAAAAGTGCAGGTGATGGGGGAGAGATTGGGTAAGTTTGAGATAAAAATTCTGCAATTCCATTTTTCAAGTGTTTGAAAAACTTTGATCTTTTGCTGCTGGTGCTAATTTTCTGTGAACGAAGACTTCATCAGATTCTATAAACAAAACCCTCTAGACAAGGGTACATCTATTAAAAAGATCAAATTCTAGAATTAGAAATAGAATGAAAGTTCACAAATACTAACATACGGTGAATAGACCTGTCCTTGGTGCTGACTTACACTCTACTACATTGTTTTTGAACCTTTGATATAACACAAAGAGTTGCCATATGAATTTTCTTCTGTCTTTTGTATGCAGGATACTAAGGAATGCATGGGACACTGTCAGAAAAGGTTGGTGACTGTATTATCAATAGTGTAGTAAAATTTGTATGGTATTATAACATTAGATCAAATGTAACGGTTTCTCAAGACTTATTCTCACTCCTTATGAAACAGTGGGTTTATTTCCACACAAGATTCCAGTGCTATATGGCCAATGTTTTTGCTGTTAAGATTCAGGAGCCTAGAGGGGCTAAATCAGGAATAAAGTGTTAAGGCACTATGTCAGATATTTATTAGTGGTCTGTGCAACTCATTATCCTTTTCTGTGCCCAACAGAAACAGAGCATTTGGCAAATGTGCACATGACGATGTCCCAGAGTCTGACAAAGGAGGCAGAGGACATTAGAGGGTTCAGGAAACTACAGGAACAAAGCAGGAAAGAGGTGAGTGAGTGAGTGAGTGAGTGAGTGAGTGAGTGAGTGAGTGAGTGAGTGAGTGAGTGAGTGAGTGAGTGAGTGAGTGAGTGAGTGAGTGAGTGAGTGAGTGAGTGAGTGAGTGAGTGAGTGAGTGAGTGAGTGAGTGAGTGAGTGAGTGAGCGAGTTGGATATGTTAACAAGCGCAATATATAGCAACTTGTACAAACTTGTTGATTCAATATGAAAAAAGAATAATGGAACTTAGTATTTGAAGTTCAATACCATAGGAAGCAGGCAACTATGTAGACATTAACTTCAGAATGTTCCTTCCTGTAGACAGAAGAAGACAACATGAAGTACACCAGATTGAAGAGGGATCTTTACAAAAAGACCATGGATGTAAGAACTTCAGTTTAACATATGTCTCTGCATTTTTTTAAAAGGTATAATTCTTTGAAGTTCATAGATTTGTGTGAGCTATTTTGAACAGATTTTGATGTTGATTTTTCTACAGGCTAAGAAATCATACGAGCAGAAGTGTAGGGAAGCAGACGGTGCTGAGAATGCTTACAGTACCTCCCGGGTAACTGCACAGCAGAAAGAGATTGATAAGGTGGTGCAACTTACTAACACAACACATACTGTCAAATTTGTAAAGTTCACGGGGACTTAATTTTGTAGTAAGAGTGGAAAAGATTGTGGTTTTGGTGTTCTAACCTTTGCACTGCTGGTGAAAACTGTACTCTGATTCAGGAATTTACATGTACTTAGCAACAGCAACCTCTGTGGCTTAAAGTACATGTCTGTGGCTCTATGATCACATGATTGAATGATAAGAAAACAGTTTTGTTAATGAAAAAACTGTTGTCTTTTACTCCAGTTGAAAAAGAAGGCATCGGGTGCCAGACAGCAAGCAGAACAAGCAGGTACTACACGTCTGATGTTTGCTTATCAGAGATAGATAACTAAGAAACAGCATTACTGTATGATTTGTACACTCTTCATAAACTAAGGTCTGTTGTTACAGTAGGGTAAACATCATCTCTGAGATGTTACAATTTTGAAACCCTACACTGTACACAAAATAAAGTGTTTACCAATAAGCTTTCTATCATCTCTGAGGTCTTTTAAAGAAAAAATCAAAATAGCTATTTTCTTTGTTTCCCCAACAATGTGGTGTTTTATTACATTTACTACAGGTAAAGTTAGAACTGTTGTATTACCAAATAGTTATTATGTTGGTAATTTACAGACACGGCATACAAGAGCTGTGTGGAAGGTTTGGAGCAGTCCAGGGTTTCTTGGGAGAAGTGCCACGCCCACTCTTGTCAGGTGTGTAATATTGTCTTTAAGTTATAATAAATGTAATATATTATCATTCATATTACCTTACTGGTGCTAGATGTAAATAGATGTAATATGCTAGTAATATGATACATCTAAGGTATAGTCTTACATGCGTAGTGATGAACTACTTTTTCTAGTAACATTATGTAAGATGGAAGGGCCTTGATAAGCAACATTGATTTTTCCAATTTTTTCAAATAAATGTGAATAAGATATTTAAACAATGCAGTATCATATAAAACTGTTTTTATATCTGCAGC
>NC_049981.1:13349751-13363232 GCF_000003815.2 Branchiostoma floridae
CGATTTGATCATGGACTTCCACAGATGAAGATGATTTTATACGGAAGTTAGTCTGGATTTCGGCTATGGTGAAGCTGACAGTCGTATGTAGTACCATGTACATAATTTGTACACCACTGCTTCCATAGAGCAGGAGTTCTTCAGTAGTCTACATCTCCATTGGGGACCATTTCATAAATTTCTCTTTTGGCAGCCAATACGAACCAGCTGTGTCACAAATTATGTGAGATAATAATACGAAGATCAAAATTTAACAATGTCATTCTTTAAATTAGAAAAATTGAAATGTTTTTAAATTCTGGTAAAACACACTCATTGAAATGTTTTTAAATTCTGGTAAAACACATTCATTGAAATGTTTTTAAATTCTGGTAAAACACATTCTTTTGAAATATTCCCTCAACTTATGAGATGGTCACCATCCATTTCCCTGATATAAGCAGTAACTAACCACTTTCACCCGCCCACCCTCCATCCCATTACCTGCGCTTCCATCCTTCTCCAGATGGTGGTGCTTATGCTACAGTACAGGAAACACGGACTCAGAGGTTCTCTAGCCCTGCCTCACCCAACTTTGGTGAAGGGGACACTGTTAAAGTTGCTTTTGACTATGATTCACAGGTGAGCTAAGCTTGGTGATGGGACTTGTTCTTTTCTGCTTCCTTTCTCTCCATTTATGTGGTGATGCTGATGCTGAAGTTGATGTGTGTCTGTGTCAACATCTAACAAATACCCTCTCAAGGCTTTTGAAAGGGTCTTGTTACATGTACCTTCATTAAAAATGGAGGTAGTGTTGTTGATCTGTTTGTCTGTTTGTATGTCTTAATAATTTTGGTCAGCATAAGCTTAAAAACTATGGATGGGTTGTGATGACATTTGTTATGTTTGTAGATATTGGAGAAATGAAGGTCAAGGTTAATTTTTCGTCTTCTGGTGGCTTTCCTTTAAACTACAGCAGAATTTCAGTTTTGTATTTTCTGTTCCAGACACCAAGCTGTCTTGATATTTTAGTGGCTGGAAGCTTTGACATAGATTAAAGGTGGTGAATGTTTTGGCCCCCTGGCAGCTACTTTTGGAACTGCAGGGACAATTATGATTTCTGCCTCTTGATTCTACCATTCATTGAGGGCCAGACTTCAAATATCATGCAAACTATCCGTATATAGCTGTGATTTCATCATCATTACTGTGCAAAGTAGAACCAGCATTGCCCTACAGGTGGCCACACAGTCACCAAAACATTGGCTTTTGTACAGTTTCTTCTTTATTGTGAAACTTTGCTATACTATCTCCGAGTCTGTTTAGATTTTAGATCATAATTTTTTTTCCCTTTTAAGAAATATTTTTACTTTTCATGATGATGATGATGTTTCTGTCTGATAAAATGTAATCAGCTGACAGTGGATTCTTATGCCAGCCCCCTCACCAAATTCTGTACCATGCATCCTCAACCTGTATTAACCCATATCTGAACACACTTAATAACATAATCATTCAATCAGTTGTTGAATTGTATGCCATATCCTTGTTACCCTGCCTAACATTGTTCTGACTCACATATACATGCAGAAGCTAACATGTCTTTGCAGCTGAGCTTATGATGCTGAGTGTTTAATCAGAATTACATAGAAGGTGGATACTGCCACCTTGCAATACTAAATCTCTGGTCTTGAGTTTAAGTTTAACCTTCTCCCTACTGCCTGACCTCATAACCGGTACACATTTGGTGATGAGGAAGGCCTCATCAGGAGGGAGAGGGTTAAAATTGAATTTATCTTGTAACATCAAGACTAATCTTTTACATTTTAGCAGTTTCAATGTGTCAAGTGTTATATATGGATTTTGATGAAATCTACATGCAATATTCAAAACCCTTCTAAAGTAAGGAATTGATAAATAATTCATATGAGCCTCAGCCCTATCTTGGAACTGTGAGTCTGATTCTCTTTGAATATGAATTTGAATCAGATCTATTTTTACTGAAAACCTTGCAGGCTGTAGATTGTCTAGGTTGTTCAATGCTTGTTGCAACATTTCACATTCACACTAAAAAGCTGATATTTTTGTAATGTTGTTTTTTTGTAATGTATTAAAATTTCTTGATACTATACCAAATTGGGGCTTTCCCTACCATTTTGTTGGAATTTTGTTGCTAATTACAAAAAACAATCAATCAAGAATATCATCTTGGGATGCAACTTCAAAGTCAAAAATTTTCCCTATCTGTCCCTCAAGCAAACTGCTTTTTCAGCACCAAGGTCAAGACTTGTATACTTGGAGGAAACATTACCGGTACATCAAAATAGACAATTCTCATCATCCTGCAAACACAACTGATGAAACCAAATGTTTGACTTCTTTACCTCAGGGTCAGCAAGAATTAACTCTGCGGAAAGGTCGCCATATCCGCGTACTGAAGAGAGAGAATGACCTGTGGTGGCATGGTGAAATGGATGGAAAGATCGGAGTTTTCCCCTCGACTTATGTGGAACCAATATCACTGATTTAGTTTCATTTGTTTAAGTTTAGTGGAATTTGCCCATACATCTGTAACAGATGCTTAGGGGTGGTGCATCTCCATTTCTGTAGCCCTTGGGCCACACATTTGTGCAAACCACTACAGCAGGGGGCTGGTCTGCTGGTAGTGATGTGTGTTTAACTCCCATACTCAAATACCAATAATTAGTGCTGAGTGCTAAGCAGAGAAAGCAGCATGTACTAATTATAAAGTCTTTGGTATGACTTGTCCGGGAATTGAACTCACCACCTTCCGAATGCAAGGCAAACACTTTACCCACTCAGCAATTGCACCAGTCAAATCAGAATGCTTTATTTGTAGCATTTACTTCAAAATTTATTGTATCAAACAAGTCCATAAAATCTGATATTTCTGGTCAATCACAAGTACATGCAAACAAAGTTTAAGATACCAGTGAAAGGCTCTAGTTGGTAGATAAGTGAAAGACCATTATCACATTATCTTTAAAGCAAACATTCCAGAATCTTGCCAGAGTTCAGTATTCATCAAAGTCAAAACCCAAAATGGAGATTTCTAGGATCACAAGCAAACTATCTCAGGATCCTCTCTTTCAATATGACTATCAAATATTATGGTGTATTTGAATGCATATGATCAATTCTAGAATTTTACTATGATTTCTGCAATATGTAAACCTATTGTAATCAATTTCAATAGGTCAAATTCTACAGAAGTTTTAATAAGAATTTGTGCAACTCATTGAAACAATTAGTATGTTTTTTTTTTATCATAATTTGTTTTTTATTATTTTCTCAACATTTTATACAGATTGATCTTGAGGTATGAGTCTTGATAATAAGTGTTCATATCAAAATTGAAGTCATTATTTTAACTGGCTTAAATGTTTATAATTCAGTAGTGACCACTCAATACTTGACTTGAAGAAAATAGTCACTGTGACAGTAAATTGCCTCTGTAGACAGGGTTCTTTATGTCTGCCTAGCACAGGCTGCCTTGCGTTTCTACATGACTATGTTTCGATTAAGGTGCATTTCAATTACAACATTTGCAACACACAATACATTACGTGGTAATTGCTTTATCAATGTCCTTGGACAGGAAATAATACAGTAATATAAGTTATTCGGTACTATGTGCAATTCAGATGAAGACAAGTAACAAAATGTTTTGCAATCAGTCGGTGTTTTAAGCATTGTTCATGTAATATGTTGATGCTTTTAAAATGCAATAATAGTGTCTTGTACAAAACTTTTTAGCAAATTTGTAATGCTAGGATGAGTTAGATGATTCTCTGGTGAAGAAAAAAACACAATATATGTAGCCGGTGATCATATGAATCAAGATGATGACTATATGATATCATGTACATTTATCATATTCCTACTGGGACTTGATTTTATAAAGTACTGGGTATACTGAGCTTGTTTAGAGTCTTTTATTTAAGGAATCAAATATATTCAATTTCATTATACCTGACCTTAAGTTAATAACTGATAATTGCATTTGTTTTCATGGTGGACACAAAAAAAAACATGAGCAGGTATACAGGAACTATCTGTTACAAAAAATAAATGTGTTGAAATTTGTTCTTTCTGTGTTATCATATCTTTAAAACAGCAGGGAATAAATATTTGCTTCACTAGATGTTGCTTGTTTGTGGCCTTGATGTGTGTATTGTTCTAAGTAAAATTCAAAAGTTATAGTTATTAGTACTGGTCAGTTAAGAATGATAAATAAATCACTGCCGCACCACTTCCGCTTTCTCCTGATTGATTCAAAATTCCATTTTTATCGGAAGTGTTTTTAGACTGGTCAATTTTACCTCTCTACATGTGCTGCACTGGAAGAGTTCATTCTTGCATGTTGGGATTTTTTAAGATTCTTTTTTGGGGTTTATGTGTCTCATTTTAAGCAGAAGTGTTCCATTTTGGCACATGGGCGATTATGGAACAGTCTATTGTTGGAGAGAGATTGCCGAAATGTGCTGTATTTGCTCTCAAGCAAATGTCGGCCTTTCTAGTTCTATTTTATATTTTCTAGCTCCATTTTACATTTTCTAGCAATGCTAGCAAAAAATAATAGACTAGGGTCTTGCATTATGCGTTAAGTGGGAAAACGATTTTAGATTTAAAAACTTTGCTGCATGAGGAGATACATTACATGACTTTGTAAAAAAAAAACTGTTTTTCTCCGTGGTTGCAGACTACGTACAGATCACGTTTTTCTGTGACATGTTCTCATCAACTCGGCATCTTTGTACACCAGACAAGATATGATTGATATTGTGCTTTCTTGCTTGTGGCGTAAGACATGTAATTTTCCCCACCAGACGTGTTAGGATATACAATCTTCAGTTGGTACTTGGCAGTTTAAACGTTATTCAAGATATCGTGTTCAGAATGATCTAAGTATTTCCCCGTCGTTCAAGAGAAAATAATATCATTATGATAAATAACACCCCACAAAATAATAGTTCCTATGTACATGTATACAGTCCGTCTATATTGACATTCTAGCCAGGAAACGATACATGATACAGTATATGGACTGCGTTGACTAAACGTCCCTACTTAACCATATACCAGTAATTGTCAGTAAAAACTGTCCAATATAAATCACCATGTATGTGGTGTTACCAGGGGTGCTTACTTGCGTTAAACTACGAGTGCGAAACCAACGCTGGCTGAACTCCTCAGTGTCAGTCTACAGAACTGAAAATGAAATGTTATTTGTTCTGGACAGTAACCGCTCTTTTAACAATTTCGAACAGAAACACGCTTTCCATTGACTATGTGTTGATCTAACGTTACAAACATCGTGTAATATTAGTTAACCACGTCGACATTATTGAACGTGATATAAACATACTATAATAACTTACAGTGATGGTTTTACTGTATGGCTTGCTTGTACATCTTGGCGCAATTCAGTTTTACTGCAATGCAAATGATGTTTTCTCAACTAATTACTTCGACTATTCGCAACAAAAAGGTTTCTATTGTAAATGGCGTTTCAGAGAGCTCTGTTCAGTTGCTGGTACCATTACAACCGAGAAGAACAATTTGAAAACGTAACATCGTTCTTCAAACCGTTGTGCACAAAACAAGAAATTTAGTTGAAGGGGGTCAAGAGAGATGACAAGATTGGCAATCGCACAAGAGTGCGATTAGGCTAGTTGTTAAACGTGACTGTCTGGAAGACTCAGGGTATGATATAACTCATGGGTTTAACGGTTGTCTGACACTGAAGCGACGGCGCGAGCATTAAACACGATGCGCATTTTCTCCTAAACCAGCGCTGTGGAAGGTAAGCACAGAGTTTCGAATGCACGGAAACGAGCTTTACCAAACTAGATTGTGATCGTTTCTTGGAAGTCCACCCGTAGGTAGCTTTGTTTTGTTCTTCCGGATAACGTTACCCACTTCAATTCAGAGCGATATTTTCTGGTCGTCTTTCTTTTACTAAATGGGTTTTACACCTCAAGTGTAATTTGTACCGCTGTCTGACATGATACTAAGACATGTTTGCCTATGTGTTGGATGACATTTGAACGTACACGACCGCCCCTTTCCTTGGTGCTGAATGGCATTCACAGAAACTTCCTATTCCTGTATGTGTGTGCGCTTGTGGTGTAATGTGAATGAAGTTTTGCTTTACTTCAAGATTGCCAATTTTCTTTGTCTTAAATCAATATTGAGGTTGTTTTCTTTTACATATCATCATCACATTTTACCTGCTTTGTGAAATCATCGTTGTTTCACATCAAATATGAGTTTTATGGAATATTGACTGTGAGATGATTGAAACAGTTTCCGCAGCTTTTTCCGTTATGATATTGGATTCCAACCGATGAACGTAGGGAGGATGTAACGGAAACTTACATCTTGGCGACGCCTCAGAGACTGAGCCTACTTTATGATATTTGGCTCATTCCTTTCTCTTCCTTGCAGACGTATCGTCCATGGTCAGTCCCGTGTGGAGTGGTGTCAGTGAGAACGGACAGGTGGTTGTTGGTGTTCACAACTGCCCATCAAACAATCGCCTCAGGCAATAGCTGGACTAAATTGTACGTTTCATTGTGTTTATACTGACTCACATTTACAGGAATGAAATACAAAGAAAACACTACACAACTGTCTAGTATCTCTAGTGTCGGGTCAAAGACGGGTATAGTATAACTATGGGAACCGCTTACCATGTCTTTGTAGTGTTGGCTTTTGCACTTGGAGCTACAAGTAGTGTGTCAATCCCGAGACACTGCATCAAGAATACAGAAGGGGGCACAAAAGTGGTGTGTTTTAGGTTTATTAGAGGTGGTTACCCCGGCGTTAAGGGCCTTCCGTCCGGCATCCCTAAGACAACATCCTTCCTACAGTTGAACTACAACAATATAAGGACTGTCACTACTATCCCGTTCCTTCCCAACTTAACCGAAGTTAATCTAAACGTGAACGAAATAGAATATGTGTATTGGCAATATCTTCAAAACCTACCGAGACTGCGCCGAATTTCCCTTTCGTATAATCGCATCTCACACGTGGCGCTTACGCAGGTTATCCACAAGCTACCAGAACTGCGCTACGTTGACTTATCCCACAACTGGTTGTCGACCTTATCGGCAGAATCCATCGGGTTCTCTACAGCTGCCCAAGGAAGCATCTATCTACAAGGCAACCCGTTCTGCTGCGACGAGAGGCTAGCGTGGCTGATGAATGTCTCCGCATGCATTAAGAGTTGTGTCACGGACTGTTGCCGGCCTTGCTCTGAGAGCCCAGTTTTTAATAGCATGCGTGAGTATGACAAAGATTTTGTCTGTACGGGACCAGACAAATGTAAGACCTTGCTTCTACGCAAAGCCTTTTCATATGATGGTACAAAAGCGAGCAAATTATCAACGACAAGTGCAACCAATGCAGTTCACGACATATCGTTAACGACAACCGAAGCAGATGTATCCGATTTAAGGGACAACGAATCATCAATGACAACCGAAATATTGAAACGTCAGTATGTTTCTCAATCGTTTGCATCTTATGATGAGACAACCGTAGACGTTTCTGAATGGCCAACCTTGTCAGAATCCCTGTCCAATCTCATCGAGCTCGAGGCTACCCATCCACTAAAACAGAACACTGATGCTGAAAGTTTCCTGACCATCCCAGTGATTTTGACCTCTGTCGGTAGTTTTGTGTCGACCTGTCTCTTGTTGGGTCTATTGATGTGGTGCAAGAGTAAAGCTGAAACGGCGCGGAGGAACGGGAACAAGCAACACCACAGGCAATCCAAAATGATACACGTCCGCGCCCTGCCGAATCCCGTGTATGACACTTCTGTCGTCACAGCGCCAAGTGACGACACACAAAAGAGCAATGATCAAGCCAGGTGTTCTATCATTCAGCCTTATGCTGAGACCTCGATGCTAGATATGCAGGCGTTATCCATGTACCAAACGGACAGCGTTTCCACAGTGCCAAGTGAGGGAGCACAAAAGAGCAATGATCAGTCCAGGTGTTCTATCATTCAGCCTTATGCCGAGACCTCGATGCTAGATATGCAGGCGTTATCCTTGTACCACACGGACAGCGTTGCCGCAGTGCCATGTGAGGGAGCACAAAAGAACACTGACAAGGCTAGTTGCTCCATGCAGCCATAAACTGAGACTTCTATGTCAGGAATCCAGACGGAATGGCATCTGGATTAGACACAGTGATCAGATACCCTAATTGTCTGAGAAACACTTTGCCGTTCAATTTGATTATTCAATCAACTTGAATGAAAGGCAAGTGTGCAATCTCGGAAGTGTGGAATACAAATTTTATTTTAAAATAACGACATATATCAGTGAATTTGAAGGGAAGCAAACTGTTAGTCATTTTACTGTCCCTAGTGATGGCGTTTGTCAAAATAGATGAATAACTACAGTGAAGTTTGTCTATGTGCATGGACGTTTGTTCACCTTATGTCGGTGTTGAGAAATTGAAGCAAAGAGTTGAACTCTGCAAATGTGGTGAAAAAGAGGACCTTGCCATTTAAAAGGAAGATAATTAAGACAAGCCAGGGTTACGAAGGAACCCAACAAAAATGTAAGACAATACCCATCGGAGATTATTCACCATGGTTTGAGAAGAATAGCCTTATTGCTTTGATATTGTGCTGTATAAAAGTGTATATATTATTTTACTTCTATATGTATATATTGATTTATTGTTTTATGCAGAAAGTTTCAGACTTGATACTTACGATTTCAAATATATGTCTTGTATTCAGGGTTACGTAGCTCACAGACACCCATGAAAGTATGAATAGTTTGGTTTTAGTCTTTGCATACGAGTGTATTGCATGATTAATGCATATTTCGTTTTCATTCTGTCGGCTTATTGTGTTTTGATAGAAATGCTATAGCAGGAACCAAGTAACTGGTTAGCTTCAAGAGTTTTGCTCTTGAGTCTTGAATTGTGACGTTTGTTTAGGTTTGCCTTGCCGTTAGGTTTTACGTAGACTTCTTTTACGCGAATTTTGGTGCGAGTTTTCGTCCACCTTTTTCCTCCTCGGATTGACAAGTAAATTTCTTCACTGAGATCGTTTGACAGAAAGGAATGGTTTAATTTGAACACGTGGTCACGTTGACAACCATCGGTAAATCACAGTGCTTGATATCATGGTGTTGATATATGGGGTGCGTACATTCAAGCTATGATGCAATAATAACTTAACTTGAGTTTTAAAACACACAAGCGCATGAAAAAGCTTGCAAACTGTACATACTAGACAGTAAAGTAATATCAGAGAAATAAAAATGGGCCTTAATATTATTCCTCGTTGTTACTTTCATGTTCACTTCACACGTTACAATGTCCATCATTAATACTGAAGTAAATGTGCATTTAAACATGCATTTCCTTTAAGCTAGGGGCACAACCCACCGTACGTGCAAGTGCGTGTTGCCTACGTGCCAAAATGTGGGCAATATTCTTGAATCCGTAAGTGGTAAGTACCGCCTCCGTACGAACACGTAGGGAATCCGGCGGATTTTGGAGCACGCAGACACGCCGTATAACTTTACGTGCAGGCAAAACTTTGTGTGCCATCGGGACACCTTGCGCAACCGTGCGAGTGACGTGCGTTGACGTACTCCCTTCCTGCTCTTGACCGTCGTTCCCCACGTTTTCAGAAATACGTGGCGGACTTGGCCTCCCAAAAAAAACGTACGGACAAATTGCACGTACGGCGGGTTGTGCCCCTAGCTTTAGATATGCTCAGTATTTAAGACCTCAAGGGTCACCGATAAATTACAGGTCACGGTAAGTAGCACAGACTTTAGTCTGATCGACTCTTTTTTTGCTAATCTGGACTGACGAATAATACTTACTGATGATACATACTGAACTTACTTACTTACACTTACACTAAACGTCAACTCAAAATATGTTGAGCCCTGCACAACTCAACTGTCAAGTGTAATACATCACGTCGCATACATTGTACGTTATACAATAGGTTGCAATATTCATCATTAAGTATGTGACACGTATAAATCATTCCGTATATAGTTGTTTCATTACCACATAACATTATATAATATACTATATAACATGCATAACATAATATGTTAGAATATTTCAAATCACCTTTAGTTACTGCGAAACTCTATCATACATCTCTTATCTAATACTATATAATGTACATACACAGGTCATATATCTGAACATTATAACAAGTCAATGACTCTGTTTAAACATAACGTTACATGTTAGAACACTGTACAGTTGCGTTGGACAGTTGGCGATCCTGGATCCCTGCATCCCTCCTCAGACAACAGTTTCAGGCGCCTGTAACTCTCCTAGCAGCCAGTATGTCGTCATGGGGAGCTCGCGACCCTGTATGGACGACCAAACGGTATCTTAGCATAGTTCGGTATCTTAGCGTAAACCCGTGGTATGAAAAGCTCTGGGTTTTTTCATATTGGTCACACAATTTTCTAATAAAAGAGTTCCATGAATGAGAATTGGCACTGATTTTGGCCATAGGGCCTCCGAACAACATGTCCTGAAGTCCATGCATTCATGACACTCTAGACTGTGACTGTAGAGTCTAAACCATGTGCACCTTAACTCCTAGTACAGGTATCTCACCTTGACAATGATCTCTCCCCTCTCCTGTAAGATGAAACTGGTGAAATATTCCAGGTCTCGTTTGGTTTCAGGTGATACGTGAATCTTCATGGCTGGAGTAGAAAGTGAACCATTCTTGTTTATCCGTGATTTTACGTATCACCTGACTGAACAAAAATCTCAGCACCGCTACTTTCTGTGAAAAACACTGATTCGACAGTCAAGTACATGTGCAATGTTTACACTGCATTTTCGCACTTCTCGTTACAATAGTGAAAGAAAAATGGGCTGCAAAACTTGGCACACATTTAACAGAACTTTGTAGCTTGTTATCTTTCTTACAATCAGTGTTGCATGTAGAGTTTAGTTGCTTTCTTACCCTCTCCATTTGATTCCATCCTAGAGGCAATGTTGACAGTGTCACCAAACAGACAGTACCGAGGCATCTTCAGTCCCACTACTCCAGCAGCACACGGACCTTAAGACAAAACAGTCTCTTTAAAATTTTATGGACTTTAGGAAGATGTTGCAGCCTTATCAATTTGCCATCTCTCACAGTTACCAAACGATAAAAGATACACTCATGAGTGATATGTAATCGGTACTGTAATGTTTTCTTACAATGATTACCAACAAAAATGATATTTCATTTTGGTGTTATCAGTAGAGCAGCCAATAGAGGATGATTTGAGTCCATTGAGTACAGCTGTTGTGTTACGCCGAAGGTCGATTATACCGGCTTTAAAGATACAGATGAATATGCATTGCTTTGACACCTCATGACTTTGAATGTAAAAGGTAGATTAACTATTGCAGGGCACAGCAAAACAATACTCATCATCCGACTATTATTTTCTTGACGTAAACGTAAGAGGAGTAGCGGCTGTGGCAACAACCTTTGCGCTCCTCTCTCATACATATCTTAATTGGAGATTTGTGACTCACCACTGTGCAGTCCTATCCGGATCTTAAGTTTCTGATCAGGTCTGTTCCTGATCTTCATGGTGTCTTGGACCGCTTGTCTCAAGGCCAAAGACACGCTTGCTATTTCTCGCGCATGCTTATTGCCGTTTCTCTTGGGCAGACCGGACACAAGCATGTAGGCGTCTCCGATGGTTTCAACCTGGAGGTAAAGATCCTCGTCAGTATGAAAAACTTACTGTAACCGACAGGGGGCGGTACTGAATATTTGAACTTTACTGAGTCTGGTGTCAAGCAAAAGTGAAATTTACCTTTTCTTTGCACTATTACACTTAAGTTGTGTCTGACATTGTAGAGCAGACCGACACCATTTAAGTGAGGGTCAAATAAAAAAAGTCGTGTGGTGGTACCTTGACCTGCAAGACTTTCACGGCAATACGATTCGTCTCAATGCCTTACGATATCGTGTGTGGGAGGGTGCTTACCTTGTAAACATTGTATCTGCTGATGATCTTGTCCCACAATGTGTAGAGGTCATTAAGCAGATCCACGACCTAGGAAACATCCAGAACAATTCCAAATCAGAGAAGTTTACTCACAAACATTAACAATTGCTGAACTATACAAGTTCAATTCTGTTTACTTGATAACTTTCGTTTTATGACGTTTACAGGTATGCTTAACAACTTTACAAGGAAGGTTGTCAAGTATTCCCGCATATCTGCTAGGCATATATATATATATATATATATATATATATATATATATATATATATATATATATATATACGACAGAAATTGCACGTTATTCGCTACATTGAGCCGAATGCATCAAATTGTTAAGTTACAGAGTTACAGTTTAGGCCATGTTGATTTGATTGCGCTATAAGAAGGGTTTTCAACCATGCTGTAAGTCGTACAAAGTAGCTGCAGAATGAGCGAATATATGCCGTAGATTCAGTAAATCGACACATCGAAAAACATGCACAGATGTCATGTAATACCAACGTCAATTGCAAGGTCAAAGAAGAAGATGTGTGTTTGGTTATTTGTTCAGTCTTCATGACCACTCCTGAGGCCAGCTGGATCGTCGCATGGGAGGGTGTTGTGAGGGCGCGTGTGGCGGGGATCGGTAACTCTTTGTGCGCCGGTTCTTAGGAGTTTGGTTTTCCCAGGGTATGACCACTTAGATTTCATGTAAAACACCATTTTTGGGGGGATTGGGGGCAGACTTTTGTATTCACACCTCCACGCTCGCACAGTTTTGGGGTTCAGTGTGAAAAGATCATTACTATGATCAAATCAACGTGGCCTTGGCTTAGATTGTATAAACATTAGACTGTCCAAGCAGTTCCTCGTACCTCGACGGGTTTCATGGACTCCACCAGGCCGGTAAAGCCGACGATGTCGCTGAAGTAGATGGTGACCCTGTCGTATGTTTCCGCCTCAACTGACCGGCCTTGTCGGAGATCCTCGGCAACTGCCCTAAAGACAATGGTCAAGATTACAGACTTAAATGGTCAAGAAATAAATATTAATCTTTGAATTCCTGTCTTGTAATTTCCTGTGTAGAGCCGAATCTGCGTCATACAGAAACTATAAATTCATAACTGAGCAGAGTTCTAGGGCGCGTGTTTGAATTTGCGTGGGGGAGTTTATACTTAAGGTATCTCGGTCGGCTAAATTGGCATTTTGACCTTCCACTGTTTTCTTATTATTGAATTAAGAATGAATGGAGCCATAACGAATGTTGATAGATGGGCATTAAAGAATTCTAAATCTGATTTTTTGGGGGGCCAAATTGATGACGTCATCATTTTTATTACCTCTGATATCATTTTTTTCTATGACAAAATACAGCACTTTGGTACAAACCACTGTAATGAAACTTCGTTTTTCGTTGCATAATGATGCAAGCTACAAACGTAGTGTTGCGCAAACTGATATCT
>NC_049981.1:13363770-13436760 GCF_000003815.2 Branchiostoma floridae
TTTTTTAATTAGAGGAAAACAAACATTTTCTAATTCCTACAGATCATTAGTAGATATCAATCTGCGCAACACTACGTTTGTAGCTTGCATCATTATGTAACGAAAAACGAAGTTTCATTACAGTGGTATGTACCAAAGTGTTGTATTTTGTCATAGAAAAAATGATATCAGAGGTAATAAAAATGATGACGTCATCAATTCGGCCCCCAAAAAATCAGATCTAGAATTCTCTAATGCCCATCTATCAACATTCGTTACGGCTCCATTCTTTCTTAATTTATAAATAAGAAAACTGTGGAAGGTCAAAATGCCAATTTAGCCGACCGAGATACCTTAATACGTGTATCATTTCTTTTGGTGAGTTCAGAGCGCATAATAAGATTCAGACGAAAAATTCTATTCTGGAAGGTCGAATTTTGTTCCTGTTCCTCTTTCTTTGGAAGTGACCTCTATCAATAAGCTGATTATTCTGTCACTTTTTGTTGCCAGTCGCTTTGACTTAATAATCTGACCGTTGCACGTTTAACCCAAAAGCACAATGTAGTTCGTTAAGCGAGCAATTAAGTCACGAATGACATGAAGGAAACTAACTGTGGCAGCATCTGGTACAGCAGCTCGTCTGATTTCTTCTTCTCTACCGCCAGCTCCTCCGTGCGCTCCTGGACCATCTCCTCCAGGTTACTGGCGTACTGTTCCAGCCGGGACAGCAGGGTGTCCATCAGGTTACGCCCCCTGGGGACAGGAAAGTTTTAAAAACAGCTCTATTGAAATGTTTTTGTACTGGTATATTTGGTGGTTTCTATACCTATCTGAAGATTCGAGCAGTTGATTCAAGACAGAAGCAGATCCCAGCTGCCAATTCGTTTGATGATTCTGATACATCTTAGTAATACAGCGATCCACTTCAACGATGCTGAATGCAATTCAGACAAAAACTCGTTAGTTATCTTCTCCAGCTGAGAATTGGTCAAATTTTCGTTATGTTTTCAACGTACGTGTGTATCGACGTTCAATAGCTAGGCAAGGGTATAAATATACTAACAATGATAGCAACAAAATGTCACAACAAGTCTGACCTACTTGAGCTAGTTTAACTGTAATATCCAACACAAAACTTGAACTCACCTGTCGATTTGTCTCATCTGCGTTCGTATTGACCCAAACTCCGGCCTGAGGTTCGGGTCTTCCTCCCAACACTGCTGCATGAGTGTCTGCAGTGCCTTACTGTACCGAGCGTCATCAATGATAGGGACGTCTGGCCGACACAACCCGCCATCATTTTCATATCCCCGTTGGACCTTCTCTACAATGTCTATGTAGAAACAGAATTTCGGAAAAAGGGAAATATTTTACTGTGCAAAAATATTCATGCCGATTGATGATTAAGCTATTCAATTGTTTACAGTACTTAACTGAATGATATTAGACCTTTCATCATAGACGCATCATATTTTACAGTATGATACTGGCGTTAAAGTTTTGCTGTTCATACTTGCCTTGGGTGCTTGCGTTAGGGTCATCAGCCATATAGAAAGCCCCCTGACGTTCCACAATTTCCTGCATGATGATGCCGAAACTGTAGACGTCAGCCCGATGAATGGCGTGCACGGTCAGGTTACAGCCACGTAACAGTTCTGGGGCTGTCCACAGTCTCTCTGCGGATAAAGATGGTACTGAGTGTGCACACTTACATATATACGGACATGCGGAAGTCGATACCGTCCGCTATCCGATTTCGGAATACGTAAAGTACCTGTACAAGTGACCAAGTGACAATTTCATTGTGGTTCCTTAGATATTTTTTTCAAATTGAAACACACATTGATACTCCTTTCTAACGTGACCACCTACCTATTATGTAGACCATATTTCATAGGTGGATCCGTGGCTTTCTTGGGTAGTTTAGACTGTATACATAGTTTTGAAACACGCATTGATACTCCTTTCTAACGTGACCACCTACCTATTATGATTATGTAGACCATATTTTATAGGCGCATGCGTGGCTTTCTTGGGTAGTTTAGATTGTATACATAGTTTTGAAACACTTGGAGCAATCACAAAGATAAGAATGAGAGGCTATCAAATTAAAAGTCAGTGTTCATCAAGCGAAACATGACAAACAAGCAAACAAAGACCATACTTCGGTAGCAGCTCTCCCCTTGTGGTGGTTTATTCAGCGGTGCCCGGAAAGTCGGGAGTCCGAAGTCGGTGAGCTTCACCACGAAGCGGCTGTCAACGACGCAGTTGGATGACTTGAGGTTTCCATGGTAATGAACCTCACTGGAGTGTAGGTACACCATACCCTGTGGACGGAAGTAGGGGTTTCATTTTCAACTACGCGTTTAGGACCGCACGGCAGAGAAATAGAGCTAATGACACCCCAGTGAAGGAAGCTGACAAGTTGCCAAAACTCTGTGTAGGTAAACGTATCGTACGCTGTGTCATCATAAGGTCATTTTCCAATCATAGTTACCAACAATTATAGCTACAGCTGCTGTAAAGATGGATACCCAGCAATGTAGAAATATCCGCTCAAACGAACAATCATCAGCACCAATCCATTTATTTGTGGATTGACAAACAACTGTGTCGTAACGTTGTTGAACAAGCGTGTTTTGGTAATTCTGACCTTTGCAATGTCGTGCATCAGGGAACATTGGAACTCTATATCCAGGTGTATCTCCTCGTTCTCCAAGGTGTCCTGTAAGACGTGTAAACAAAGTGGTACAAGTGGGGGGTTATCAACTAGGTATCATCAACTATTGACAACGAACATGGGCCCTTCAAACTCGGCATGTTTGAGTGGCTATCCCAACCGTGAGTAGTAACAATTCTGATAAGGTAATATAATATCACTATCAAGGTCCTCAAGTTCTAATCTATCGATCGTATGCAGTGTTCCGGTGAGACCACTCCATATACACCCGTAGGTTTGAGACTATACTAACCTGTAGACTGCCTCTCGGACAGTACTCTGTCAGGATGAAGACACGGGGAGACTTGAAGCACACTCCTACAAACCGGACCACGTGATCGTGGGCCAAGTCACGCATCTGTGGAGAACATTTAACATTTGATTATGATAAAGTAACATGATTGTCAACAGATAAAGATGTGCTGCTACTTCTTAAAACGAAATCATTTTAGAGATTGTAGAAGAGAACATGTAACACTAAAGATTTCATGTAACACTAAAGATTAACACTAAAGAGGTATAGAAATATTAGGTTCTTGAACGAGTTTAACAAAATAAAAAAGGCAACGTTTGCGAGCAAATACATAACTTTATCTTCACATGGAACAATATATTCCCCTTCCATGGAGGTAACATAATCAAAGACTGCTGTTTAAACATGTGAAGAAAAGATGTAGCAAAAGCGACATGTTTCCCTTTCATGGAGGTAACATTATCAAAAGACCTCTGTTTAAACATGTGTATAGATGTCATAGACAGCAAGGAAATATATATTTTTCACCTTGTGCCACTTTCTGAAACATTCCTAGTGAAAACTCACCCTCTTCAGCTCCAGAAGAATATCATCTGTCAGTGTGATGGCTGCCTTCTCACAGTCAGCATCCTTGATCACAACTCTTTTGCCCTGGGAAGAAAAGTATCAGACATTTTACAAGTTTACTTTTCTAACGTTACATCATGTCATTAGAGTATGTGGGGAAGGACAACCTCAAGCCAACCGTACACATCTGCAGAAAAGACGCTGGAACCGCATGTTTCCCGTATAGGAGTTTTATTCAAACCAGTACACAGCAAACATTGTTATATCATGTCACTGCTATCTTGATTTGACTAACACAAAAAAATCACTCACACTACGAATGTTGCCCTTCAACGTTTGTTTGATTGATCTGATCATGGTTGAAATAGATAATACTACTACGTTCTGGCGGTACAGATGTATAACGTTATACTAACCTGGTATATGCCGGTCGTGGCAAACACTTGCACAGCGCCTAAGGTGAGTCGTGAATGCCACCTTTGCTGTAGAAATAGACACAAGTTAGTTCAGATTGTACCCTTTGCGCTGGAATATGAATGGAAACCATACTCAATGTCATAAGCATTCTCCTACAGCAGAGATCTGAATTCCGTCTTAGAAATTCCACGATAAAGAAGGAGTCCATATGACTACACTGTCTCGCCTTTGCATAGGAGACTGGTCATAAGATAATTAGAGGAACTTGGAGATCATTGAGAAATCGTTGAAGAGCCCGGAGATCGCTGAGCGCTGACTGAAAGATCAAGATTTGTTTATGGTGGGGTAGTAAGGGGTCTCATCTTTGAGGAACCCCCTCTAGCTAATACTAACAGTTTGGTTCCTTGGATTTTGTCAACGCCTCAGGGGTGGACCCTTTTAATCATGTGTGATATTGCAAAGAAACAAACCAAATCTGCGGCCTCTGCAGGTGCGACCTGCATCCTGTATACGCTTCCCCCCTCCACATGCCTGCCCTCGTCCATCTGGATATCTTCCCACTGCACCAGCTTTTCCTGTTCAGCTCTCAGGGCAACCGCAAGGTCGTTCTTCCTGATTGGTGCAATTATATAATTAGGTTAACGTTAGGCTCACAAAGCATGATGATCAATCAAGAGTTTCTAGACTCTAGAGGATAAGTGTTGGCAGTGTGGCTTTGGTTCAATGTTTATTCTTTTATGTGGTCAGATATAAAAGAAAACGCCAAAGAAAGATAGAAACAATGCAAGAAATAAAGAACAAATAAATACAAACTAGGCGCGTTGCTTAGACAGATTATACAGAATAGGTACCTTTTGCAGAAGTATATGATGGTTGAGGATGCGATGACGATAACGCCGATGACCACAGACAGGACTATAACTGTTGTGGGGATGACTACAGGATCTGTTAAATATACATGTATAAAATTCAGTGCATTGGAGGGTGATTTCACAAAACGTCCAGCAACTAACGCCTGGTGCCAGTTGGCCTTCATAGTAACAAAGCTGTCCCTGCGCTGAATAACATTCTTGGGGGGCACTGCTGTCCATTGTGCTGATTTAACCATCACACCGGCACTGCTGACCCTGTTGCTGAATAGTATGGCATTGCAATGCCATTGCTGTCCTTGGTGCTGAATACACTTCACACTGACACTGCTACTGTATAACATTCACACTGTCACTGTTGTCCTTGCTACTGAATAACCTATGTACAGAAACTGCCGTCCATGGTTTTGACTTCTGAGTTTAACAGTCACAAAACTATTCCAGTTTCTGAGGTCCCATTTACTATCATAATGGTGCTAGCTGCAAAGTTAGCACTGAAACACCGTGGCTGAACCGGCAAAAGTTTACCAAAGTGCGGGTTGCAGTTAGGACAACACTTTCCTATTATGTAGGGATAATTGCTAGTTAGTGTTGTTCCTATTTTCTGGAAACCACATCCCTACCTGGACAGTTGTCTGTAAAGACACAGTCCTCGGGTTCCCTCATGGGCTCACTGCTCACCCAGTCAATCTTTTCTAGTTCAGTGAAATTCTGAGAGCTGCCGTTGTAGAATAGAGCCGTCTGAAATTTAGACACGCACACACACAGTAGTCAGTAGTTTTGTGGTACAACTTTTGATGCAGTGCAACAGTTTGTTTTCCAAAAGTTTCTAGAGTTCACTTCTAAAACGACAAAGGGTAAACGCCAAGCACAAACGTACCACAAAACTTTCACTCGAACGGTTCAGATCCAGGACGAAGAAGTCAAAGACTCTGTCTCCGTTTTTAACGACGACTTCCTCTCCATCTGCGCCTGTGGTAATGTAAAAAGAGAAAATGTGCGTATAAAAACATTCACAATGACGTTGGTTGTGATGTTACGTTTGGGACTGCCATAACGTCCAAGCGCGCAATAAAACGGTGCAAAATAGAAAGCCCAATAAAAACGCTTAAAAACAGCCGGAGCTGAACCTCTGCTTGGAAAGTAAAGAGGAAGTAGCAAACACGACAGAGAGAGTTGACAATTTGCCGAAACTCTGGCAGAAAAAAGTTTACTTTGCGTTGTGGTTTGCGTTACTCTGCATTACATTTACCGACTTATGGCCTGTTCCTTACCTGTGAAAGAAAGATTGCGCATCCTCAGAGCCATCTCCGTGCCGTTAGTGTAGTTGTAGCCAGGTGTGCGGTTCAAGGCCGTGGCGTACAGTAACACGTCGTTAAAGTAGGATTCCACAAATGGGTTAGCCTGCGGAAAAGAGAAAGATTTGCAATGGAGAGATGCATTGAAAAGTAGCAGTCATGACATATTATGAGGAATTGCACTCCTCATTTTGTATGGTGACGTAAAGCCGTCAAGCGTCAAACCTTTTGCACGTAAAAGAACGTCCAATTTTATTGAAAAGAGTAAGGGTGACCCACTGTGCTTAGCTAAATATTAAAATAATAGCTGCATTGCATTACTAGCTACCGAGAAATCGTCATGGTTCATCTAAGCTCGAACGGAAAGAGAGAAAGGAAAAAGAAACTGTTCGGGCAATTTTACATTTTCGTTGCGCCATGATGAAATGTTTTACGACACTTTTGTCATACCATAAATTTAAGACTCAGGGGACGTCACCACTTACCAACGTTTCGTTTGAATCAAAGCCGAAGTTCTTTCTCCCGATTTCTCGAACTTTATTGGAGAAGTCCCTGAATGCCGTGGTGTTGGGCCGCGGGACGGTGATGACAAAGGCGGCGCGGAAGGCGTCTAAGACGTCTTGCTGCTCCTGCGGGTTGTCTTCTGACCCGACCCAGGTCTCCCGCTGCAGGTAGGCGTGGTCAAACATGTCTAGGATGAGGAAGACGTAGTCACCATTGGTCATGCCCATCTGTCCGGCTACCTTCATCAGTCTCCACACATAGGGGGCGCTGGCGCACGTTATAATCACTGGTGGGGACAGATCAACAGTAAAGTAAGTACACATCCTTCCTACGCCTTTTGGAGTATCATGTAATGCTAATCTCCGTTTCTATGGTCCTTGGGCCACACAGTTGTGGATGCACGACTAGTCGTAGAGATGGACGCGCGATGTTAAATATGACAATATTCTTAAAGAAGAATGCGTCAATATAATACAATGTATGCAACTTGGATAGTGGTTTTGTTTTTCATACAAATATCCTATTGGGTTGAATACATTTACCTTAACAAACCTACTAACGTAGTATGTATGTGTCAATGAGTAATCACTGTTGACCCTTAACCCCTTGGGTCACACATTAGGTTTCCAGTGTACAAAGGTCAGGGGTGACGTCAGAGGGGCACACCTGTATTCAAAGGTCGTATCTTATCTTTATGACGTTAATTTGTTACATGTACTTGGTTAGAAATTGGAGCGGGTTGTTTATCAATCACACAAAAGGACAAACATTGTACCACTTGTGTTCCTGGTACAGCTACAGTGACGCATGAATAGTTAACACAGAAGGAATGGAACCCCCTTCCAAAGAGGTTATTCATAGCCTGGATACCAGCCCCAACCCGATCTAAAAATATCGGGCTGGGGTCTGGTATCCAGGCTAGGTTATTCAGTGTACGACGATAAAGGAAAACAGGAAAGGTCTATGAAAGCACTGTATGTCGCATCTACAATGTTGTAAAAGATTATTGTATGTCATGTTTGACAACATACTAGGAAATTTTCCCATCTTGTGCTGCGCATGCAGACATACAGTACACAAGCTAGTGGTGGATGACTACTCGTACAAGTACTGGAACATGACAGACATTCTTGGACCTGACACGGCATTAGTGAGGAGTATAAAACAACAAACACATCAAGAAGTATCCATTATCTCGGATAGGCTGTCCTCTCGTGGGCTATATTTTACCTTCTCTGCTGATAAATTCATTTCTGTGAAGAGCCCATGTCATACGATAGAAATAGTAACTTGAGACTCGACAACACAGTGTCCAAATGCGCTGTAGGTTTCTAATGTGTATATATTCAAGCCTATTGCACGAGCAACCAAAGAGAAAGTAAGTATGTTCGAGATAAGCATCGCCATCATATACATGCAAAATAAACACAACTAAATACTGAGCAATTAAACGTTATCAAAAATTGTGCGTTTGCGCATAGGCAGTGCAAATTGCATCTATCAGTGCTTAAAAGATGTTCAGGGGGCAAGCTGTTAATCCATATAGATGTGCAATAATGGCAAAGGTCAGTAAACATGGAAACTATCCATTTTCGTGGGACAGGTCTTTAAGACTGTTGTAAATCGAAGTGAGTGACTTTAAAATACCAACGACGTCTGGACTAAGGTAGAAGCTTGTCAAACGTACTTGAGAGCTTTTAAATGCACCGCCTGCTGCTCTGTACGAAATGATTTATCACGGCAAAGGTTTCCAAACTAGTAACCTATCAATTTTTCTCGTACAGTTCTTTAACACTGTTCAAATTAAAGTGAGTGACGTTAAAACACCAACGACGTCCGGCTACATATACGTAGAAGAAAAGAAAAACTAAAACGTATTTGACAACCTTTAAATGCACCACCTGTTGCTCTTTATAATATATGCCATCAGACCAGAGGTCCCTAAACACGGAAACTATCCATTTTCCCGAGACGGTTAAGTTATAAATCAAGGCGACATCAGAGAAGTAGCGTCTGGATTAGACCAGAGGGGAATAAAAGTCACCTGGCCCCTAGAAACGCTCAAGCTAGGCACGTACATGTGGGTTTGACAAATATTACCGATGTGAAGTGCCCCATAGTGTTTACATTCTGTCATCATGATATGTGCGTGGTGTGTTCCAAAATTAAATCAGCATGGCCCCTCCTCGTGTTTGATATTGCTTAAGTTGCCTTTAAATTGGAAAGAGTGGAAGGATGATGAAATCAGAGCGTTGAAAGTGTAAATAATTGGAGAGAATGCAATCTGTATGAAATCGCGTATCAACTGCACTATATTCCCACATTTACATTATTTATTATTTCATACTTTGAGCGGTTAAAAACGGCACAGAAACAAGGATGCTAGGAAACTAGAGGCTTGGCAGTACAAAAGAAGAAAGAAACTAGGATGCTAGGATGCCCTAGATATTGTAACCCACAAAAATCAGAGCTCACGGCGTCCTCGCGGCACTGCGGTATCAAATATTTGCTTCTTGACTGTTGGTATGGAATGGTAAGTCTTCATCTAGTTGCTTCATCTTATTACGTAGAAAAGTGTCCCCAAAATAACCTTGATAATTGACGTTCTACAACCCTGACTTGGGCTAGAATTGCTTTATAGGTTGCCTTTAAGGTCATTTGATATATATTCCTCAAGCCAAGCGAAAAACTTTGAAAGAAATGCACATTTTACCAACGCCTAACCTTGACCTTTGAGTCCATTTCATTTTGAGGACTTTGTAATCTGAAGCACGTATAAGTTGCTGTCAGTAGTAACCAGGAATCCATACCCTTAAAAGCAGGTAGCTATTGAACTCTCACAAGTTTTTCGCTCACAAAAGATCGTACAAGATCCGATAGATTCAATCTCATTATTGTCCAGCATTCTTTCTTCAGAAAAAAGATACTGTGGCCAATATAATGAGAAAGGAAGTTTTTGCACCATTTGAAAATATCACAACACTTCCACTTGTTAATCCATTGTGCAAAGTGTATTTGAGTCTATTGACTTTCAATAAAGGCAGGAAGACAGTACTGGGCATTAAAGGAAGTTATGGATGACCCATTCCATTATCCTGAGAATAGAGATGGTACTAGAAGTGTTTGAGCAATGTCAGAGTCTGTAATATTACTCACCAGTACTAGTAATGCTCAATATTTGAAGCCGTCTTACCTCTAGATTTTCCCCTAGCTTCGGCCATCATGTTTCCAAGTTTCTCATCCAGGTGACTCAAACTTTCTTCACTCTCCAAATCAAAATCTATTTCATTGAACTCAAAGACATTAGCCTGGACGTGAACTTTATCTCGCACTCTCCACTCGTCATAGACCCCTCTCACGAGGAAGTAACACGTGTGGTTCCCTGGCCCTCCACCGTGGCTGACTACAGAAAACGTTCTCGTCCAGGTGAACTTGTCCAGAAAGCGTAGTGCGAACCTACCGACCTCTCCGGAAGACACAGACGTTCTTATGCTAGTCTTGTAAGCGTCCTCTCGCCTGTTTTGTAGAGCCCAAGGTACAGCAACAGTCATTGAGGGAATGTTCCAGTAGGAGGCCAGCCGGACTATAGAGGCGGCGGGGAAGTCGCAGCTTGGGCCCAGCAGCACAGAAGGTCTGTTCCTGTCCTTACTGCAATGATGTTGATCCTTCTGGTGTTCATAGTACATCGCCATGGCGCCGACTTGCATGGAAAACGTCTCGCATCGTAAATGGTGGACAAATCGAGGGACAAGTCTCAAAGAGCCCAGGGAAGCCCGTGTGTTGACCACGTCCACTGCGAGCTGGATCGCCGGGGCCGCCCGCGACAGAGAATACGGCAATCTAGGGTCGTCTTCCAACAGGACACCTAGCACTACATCCCCCTTTTTGGTCTCTACTGCCGACAACAACACTAACACTACAACAAGCACACCCATGGTACAAAACGCCATCCTCAACTTATTTCTAACAGTGGTGCCCCAGAACTCTGACCACTGCCTTCCACCTGCAAGTTCCCATTTCCTTCTGAGTACCTCACTCGGGCTCCATGATGGTCATATCTCAAAGAGAGCTGTAAACAACCATCAATATACTACTCAGATGAGGCTTTTAATTAAAAAAGGCAAAAACTAAAGGGTCAGGCATTGCTACATCGTGCTCAAGTATCGATTGGAGTGTTTTGAATTGTTGTGTGAAGAGAAAGATATATGATGTTATAACTGTTGTCCGCTGCCCCCTAGACTGTGTGACTAGCTGAGTTATTCCCAGATTTGAAGGACTTTGCTGATTTGGATGCTATTTTTATCTCTTTATGACCGGGTTCTTGTATAAAGAATCTCACGTTTTCTTTGAGTGGCTCTCAGAATTGTTGAGTATACCAAATGCTACCTGCTGAAGGTATGTGCATTGATAAATCATGGTCATTGTTCATTTCTGAAACTCTTCATCATTCTTGTATTTCTCGACCAACTTTAATCCCCAACATGATACAGAACATCAATAAAATTAGTGAATAAACCATTCAGTGCGAAGATGACCTTACAGTTTGACATGTATAATTGAATTGCACAAAGTTTGTCACTTCATGTTTACCTAAAGAAATAAACAACACCATATAATAGCTAAGTTATTACTACTTAGCCTCATGCAAGACCATCGAATTTATGGTATTCTTTTACTATTATACAGTTGTTTTCGGTGATCTATTAATCTACCTTTGTATATATATGGAACGCGCAATAGTTTTTAATTAGTTCAGGGAGTATGGATGTTAGGGGAATAACACACTTTCATTTATTATGTAGAACTTGATAAAAAAGACAGGGAATAAGACGGAATAAACGAAGGGATAACAATAAGTAAATGATCAATCACTAATAAATCAGAATACAATGAGGTCTAGTATTTATGGTACACTTAAAGTGTACACATTTATACAGTACCTAGTTATGAAGCGATTACCAACGATAGTGATAGAACAATGAATCCTGTTGCCTTCAAGCTGGGGGGGGGGGGGGTCAGAAAGGGTGTGCCATCAATCCAGCTGCATATAGTATTTTTAAGGTAAGAAACACACATGTTCTATGGTACATGATTGATGTATAATGACATCATCTCCCATATGGAACCTCGAACAAGGACTTGACGCGGCTACTGTTGCATGTCTGTGTGCGTGTGTATGTATGTAATACTACATGTATGTAACGTTATGTACACGTTTTGTTTGTTGGTATCTTTATTGAAACTGCTACAAAGACATGTGTTAACAAACAAGTGTAACGTTATACAATGAATTACCTACATGATTGTCTACGAATAAGTATCAATACATAAGCATATTGAGTCTAGAGTATCATTTACATTATTGGTTTAAAGGTCTAAACATCCTTTGATATATTTGCTTATTGGTAAGGGTTATCACGTGTGTGTGTATGTGTGTGTGTGTGTGTGTGTGTGTCCTTGTGTCTGTGTGTAAGTGCGCGCGTGTGTGTACGTGTGCCAGTGCGTATGTGAGTGTGTGTGTACGTGTGTGTGCGAGTGTGTATGTATATGTGTGTGCGCGCGCGCGCGTGTGTGTGTGAAGTGTGTGTGTGCGAGTGAGTGCGTGTGGGTGTGAATGCACACGCGGGCGCGCGCGTGTGTGTGCGTGCGTGCGTGTGTGTGTCTGAACTGATAGTGTCGGTCAAAAATGTACGTACCTCTTGAAACACCTTTCATTCGTGTCAACTCATCAGCGAACCGTTCGTCCACTTCCCTCAGACTGTCAGGGTCTGTTAGATCGTAGTCATCTTGGCTGAACTCTCCGATGGTCTCGTGTGTCAGAGCCGCTAAACCTTGGTCCTTGGCCGCTCCCACCCACTCCGACCAAATGCCCCCCTGGACGAAGTAACACAAGTCGTCACTGTTCCCCTTTGCCTTGTGGTAGAACTGGTATCCTCTGGTCCAGTTATAACGGTCATATAACCGGAGCACTAATTGTCCAAGGTCGTCGGTTGTGGGCACCGTTCTGATGACTGTCTCATAATTTCCATTGTCTTGTGGGTCGTTTTTCCGTCCCAGGAGCCAGACGATTGAACAGGTCATGACAGGAACCTCCCAAAAGGCGGCGAGACGGACCACGGTCTGCGCCGGGTACTCCGAAGTCGGGCCCAGGAAAAGGTCCGGTTTGGACCCGCTGTCGTTGTAGTACATGCCCATGGCCACGCGTATAGCCGCATACTGTCCCAGGTTGGTGATTTTCTGATACTGTACCGTCAGCTGGTGCGGGCCCAGCCATCCTTCCGTGTTGACCTGGTCTACTGCGAGTTGGACGGCTGGAGCTACGTAACTGTACGAATAGGGTTCTGAAGAGCGGTCCTCTAGAATAACTCCGAGCCTAACTGTATCACTCGTTGTCTCAACAATCAAAAGCAACAGTGATAGAGCTGAGGCTAGACCCTCCATCGTCAAACGCTCGAATTTACGACCACAGAAACCTAAACATCCTAGAGTTGGGTGGTCTAGGACACTGATGCGCGACAGAGAGCCAAAGTTAATGCATCAAACGGGACAGGCTGTGGATATATATATGCACGGCATGTTAACTCTTGTTAATAGTTAACTTTCATAATAGATTGACTTTTAATTTATGTTTAACTTTTGCCCTAAGCAACGCCGTCATATGTTCAGATTTGTTTGAAAGGTGCAAAGGTGCAAAGAGGAAACGTGCAAATATACCATCCGAAACAAATTTGTTTCAAATGGTGTCATAAAATTTATTTTTCTGCGTCAGCTGGTGTTTTTCCTTGTGAAAATTGGAATTCCCTGCTAGTTGATGAATAACAAACACATGTCACATGACAGGTTACGTGTAGCAGGCGCAAGTTAACATTTACCTTTCCGTTAACAATTTACCTATTGTAAAGTGCGGTATAGAGGAAGGGACTACGCATAGGTTCCCGTCACCGATGACTCCAAACATAACAATTGAAGAGCTCGTTACACACCATAAAACTCATACACACAACAAATGCCGTCTCCGGTTGCTGGGCGACTGTGTTTTTAACGTTAGGCGGATATCTTACTGGACTGCGCCAAATCGCGCTTGGAAGTTGCGCCAACTTTTGCGAATTTGTCCCAATCTATCCTTGCTGTCACACTGGCGTGGAAATTTGCAAAGATAGATAAAAGGATGATTACTTATGATATTTGGCGCAACATACGTAAAATAGGATGTTATGAATTTTCATGGGATTAAGAACCTTTCTTATGTAGACTTTAAATAGATAATCATGGGTTTGCGTAAAAAGAATCAGTCGAGAGCTTAGAAGAAGCGCTTAAAAGCTTACACGTGTTTCCCACATGTCTGATATTCTCCATACGTACTTTATGTTTGCGGCGAACGTGTCAAAACCGCTACGTTTTTTTAAGTCAAACACCACAATTATAAATGAACAAGGACGGAAAACAAAGGTGACATGTACACTGGCATGTGCTCTACGTAAACGAATATTGTTGGTATACTTTGGATCACCTTGTGTCAAACATCGAAGGCATCGCAACGGTTTGTTGGATCATTGGCCTGGTGTACTTCTAAAGACACATGATAACTCGTAAGACCAACAAACATGCCCAGTTTTCTATTCTCTGTCGGCTATGAACTTTGGACCTCGTGGCCGACACACAGAAGACAATGTCAGTTGCGAGGTCTGGGTTATCTCGAAATCTAGCCTTGCCTTGCCTTACCTGCCAGAACGGTCATCCAAACGAAGAAATTTTGTACTGGGATCAAGCGGTCAAGTATTCAAGTCTATTTTCTATTTTTACTTTGTATATTCCATGTTGTATTGTTGTCTCACTGGAAGGGAATGTGACTACACAGAACCTGTTAAGAACCTCAGGTTTTGTCGTTCCTTCCGCTCGTTGTGGGAAATTAAAATGATAAAAAAATCCTTTACTTCGCGGTCAGGTTTTTGACACTTCTACCTTGTAGCCTGTTTTCTGTTTGCAACCTCAGGTTCTGGTGCTTCACTGCTAATTTGTCGAAAATGTAAGGCCCTAGAACACCTATCAAGAACGAAACGCTAGCTGAAAGGCCTGCATTTAAAGCTTTCTTGTTGCGACCTCTTGATGTTCATAGTCAAATCAGTGATTGCCCAGGCTGTGAGAAAGGTACACCCGCGAAAAGCTGTTCGTTAAATGTATTCCCATGTCTGATTGCAAAGTCATCGCACATATTTGAAAATAATGTACCACCATTACGGTACAACTCTGATCTGGGATTGTCCGACTTCAAGTGCACGTCAAACATTCGTGAGAGCAACTCTGGGCGAAGTGGTCTGGTATTTTTCTGAAGGGACAAACACAGAATCGGTACTAGCTGTTGTCTTTTAAGTTACATTTGAGCATGGCCAGTACAGTACATTGTTTCGGTTACGTGGTAGTAACAAGTGACGATCAAATCGTTATCAACAGTTCCTCAATAAATCGATAAGGTTTCCCATTTGTTATGCCATTAGTTTAAGCGTAACTAGAAATGTATTTTCGCTAAAAAGTAGATTGATTTCCATGTGATTTGGTCACGCTACTCGCCCAAAATACAACATGATTAGGCTTACCCTATAGTATTTTGTTCGAGTAAAAAAGAACTACATCTGCTTGAAATGTTCAAGTCTGTCAAAACGTAAACATTAGCTAACAGTGCAATAAGTAACAGTCACCCGTTGGAAATTTAGGGTTATATTGCGTTCTTCTCAGGTCGCCAAAGTGTAAAACAAGAATCCACGAACTCACGAAATAAATCAATTTGTAACTAACTAGAGTTCAACGACCTCATACCTTCGCTAAATCATAATATCAACCTTATCCATTCCAGTGTAATAAGATTCCCATTGACTAATCAAATAAGGCTATCACTTGCATAAATTACAAATTGTTCCAAGTAGAAAGATCTTAGCAAAATAGACTTTTGTATCATTTCCTTATAGAATTACATGTATGTACATTTGGCCCTGCTTTGCATGATTTAATCTAATGTTCATCTTTCATAGGCTTCGTAATACCTTGAGTATAATACACTAATCACCACTATAGAATTAAAGTATTTTCTCAGTGATTATGCAAAGGTCTTTATTTGGATAATTGATATATATCAACATTTCTCTCTTTCTCAATTACATATGTTGCAAGTTTGAGTGTCCTATCATGAAATGCAGTGTATTTATAAGCTATCGTCATTTCATGCAAATTAACTGCCGATTCTCTCCTGATTCATAAATGAGAAAACAAAGAAGGGTCGAAACGCCACTTAAGCCAGGTGAAATACCCTATAGCAAAAATACCCTCTCTCATACCTCTTGTATTCAAGTATTTTGCTGCCATTCTCGGACAAGAGAGTTGTTCTGAGTATCAATATGGATATGTTACTGTGCTGGGTGAGGCTGTCGGTACTACGCTAAGTGTTAATGTGTGCGTGTGTGAGTTAGTACGCGATATTACGTGAACGTCAGCCTAAGCCTTCCGCAGCGAACTTATGCATAAAAGGCCCCATGCTGCCTCAACACCAACTGCACCGGCAATGTCAACATTTTCTAGTTTACAGCAAAGTTCACATTCGGTACTTGTTTTAAGTACATTATTTATCGCAATCAAAATGTACACACAAATATACTGAATTTTGTACAACGTGACAGCTAGGAATTAGATAGTTCTAGCATTCAATAGGCAAGTCGGGAATTTTCCTAGGAGTACCCAAGCTGTGAAGCTCAACTTTATTACAACAAGATGTAAACGTAGTGTAGATAAAACGACAGCAGCCCAATGTTTTCGTGATTACAACTTCGTCGTTGATACAATTTGGTAATCAAAGATATGCAGCCAATCTCAGCGAAAAAGACCTTGGCTCTCAAAGCCCTTGTATTCAGGCGTTATGCTGCCATTCAAGGACAATATGGCCACTCTTGTACGAGAATGAAGCAAACACAAGAAATACAAAGCCGAAGTGAGAGCAAAAGGCTTTTATTCGCTGCTTATGATGTAAATGAACGGACACAAAACAACATTCATTTATTTTCAGTCAAGCCAGTGTAACAACACGAACAATCGTAGATACTATCAGAACAACAAAACATCAACAAGACATTCTACGAGGGTCACGAAAAACTTAATCCAAGAACATTAGCTAGCGATACTTTACAGTGACCTACAACCATATAACCCTTACATGTCAGGTATAGGAAAATAGTCTCGCATTCACCTATGGCACCTAAAAATACTACACAGCATCATATACATGTACATTGCTAGCACAGTACAGGACTGTCCATGGCTTTTAGCAAGCTGATATGATTTATTGAAGAGCATTTTTTAAACCAAAGACCTTTACTCTCAAAGCTCGTGTATTCACGTGTTTTCACCTTTTCAATTTCTGCTGATTGTATCTGAACATAACTAGTTTCGATTTATCCTGACGTGTCATTTGTCAGAAGAATGCACTCCAAAACCATCCATGATTGGTTATCTTCACTGATGAGATCAATATCTGTCAGTTTTGATTGGTCAAGGAAAAAGATCGGACACGAGGACCTGCGCGTGCATGGGGGAGTCCTAACAACGCTTTATGCTAAATTCAGTCTACGTATTGCGCCAATGTTTACCCTAAAATGAAGAAGTCAGTCACGCAAAAGGCGACTCGCTAAGAATCACACGGATTGACAGCTAGGCTGTTTAACGCAAATATGAGAAAATGCTTTGGTTGTATGTGCTCATAAATAATTCCAATTTGATTAGCTTTATTACTTGAAAAACAAAACTTCAGAAAGTCTGCTGATAAAAACAAGCGCCAAACTGATCAAAGCTTGTCACTGAAGAAATCGGTAAGTAAATTTAACAGACACTCGCTAGGCCAGAAGTGCACAGTCCTGGGTTTTAAGTTAGCACGATTGCAGCTAGAAATTTATCGAACTTAACCTTCCCTTTGACGACCGCTATCCATCAACCAAATATCTGTGAGGAAACAGTCTTAGGTCCCATAGGGGAGAGTAGAATGTTACCAAAATGCTGAAGCCTCTGTTGTTTTACTTGTTTGAAAATGTAATTTCTAAAGCCATCCCTACTACCCGAATTCCACAGGCCGCATCGGAACACCACTACAACCGTAGAGAACACCACTACAAACCTTCAGAAGAGCCATCGCCTACCGTGGACCCACCATCTGGAACAATCTACCACCGGACATACGCACAGCCCCAACTCTGGCTTCCTTTAAGAGACTCTTAAAGTAACGGGAACGGCCAATTGAACGGACTTGAATCATGTAGCAGTTTCTCTCATGTATTTTGTATGTATGTAAATGTAAATTTTGTATGTATGTAAATGTAAATTGTGTATATAGACGTATAGGACTTATAAGGACTCAAGACGATGTAACTTTATCTCTGTTATATACTTTGTCTGACCCTTGCCTCTTCCCTCATGACCTCAATGAAAAGCGGCCTGCAGGCCGATTTGAGCTTTCATGAATAAATAAAGGTTCAAACAAACAAACAAACCGTAGTTGGCTCACTGTGTAATAACATAATTACAATAATTATTATTAGTTAAACTATTCCTCAGGCCGAGGATAGACTTCGGCTTGTTTTGGCCTTTGTTGTCAGGCGTTTGATCAGAATTTCTATTCTGTCAGATTTCCTTATTATATCGTCCGTCGGCCCGGCGAAATAGAAAAACATACTTCTAGAAAACGTCCAAAACAAGCCAAAGCCTAACCTCTGCTTGGAGAATAACCTAAAACTGCGGTGCGAGACCAAACCGGAAGTCAGGACCAGACAGACTGGTTGATCAGGCAAATACACGGAATATTTCATCAGTGCCAACAACCTGTTGTGTTCTCTGCCGTTGTGTCCTGTACACGGACGAGAGGTGACGTGCTCCAGCTCGGTGAGAAACTCTACACGTCATCATGTGACCATGTTTGCTCAGAAATGTTCAATATTGTTGCGCGAGGGAGGGGTGGGGCCCACTGCTTGATCTCCAAGCAGATGTTGGGATGGAAGAACGTTTTCTGCACGCCGGGTTGATCTGACAGCTGCTCAGTGAACGTGAGTAAGGTTGTAGGGGATCAAAGACATTTTCTTTGGGTTGAGTTAGAGTCAGAAAAGCCTGGAAGTCAGGAAACGTTGCGATCGTCCATCCCAGTATCTGCTTGGAGGTTTAACGTTAGCTTCGTCTGTGCAAGACCTGTGTTTACGTTCCGGCCCAGATGACTTCACAGTTCACGGAGTCAAACGTTAGGTATGGGTGGTACAAACGTTAGGTATGGGTGGCACAGCGGCCAACAGGACATTTTGGAAGGATTTAAGAGCATGAAACGAGATGTCTATAATGTAAAGAATCTTCCTGCACAACGTATAAAAAATAATGGGCAATGATAACGTTAATGCCCAATACGAATTCGGAATTATGATATATGTGAAATTGACAGGAAAAAGGTTAAAACAATATTAAAAAGTAAGACAACCGTCTAGGTTCATGTATTTTTTTGCAAACTTAGAGGTTGAACATTGGAGGATATAACTTGTTTCGAAGAAAATGCCCTTTAGGTCTTTGTAATCCTGCCTTCTTAGAATTCATTAGATTCACAGAAATTGCCTTACACCAAATTTCATTGGCTGACACATGTCACATGACTTCCAAAGTCTGCTAATCCTAATCCTAATCCCTGCATATACTTTTACCATACAGTATTATGTAACTCAGTACTATTTGTGGATGACTGTTCATCTGATGACATTGATGACATTATGTAACACACTGGGAATCCTTTGAGTCAACCCCGTGTACATGTAGACCCTCAGGAGTCCCTCAGGCTTTGACATCTGACATCCATTGTACTGTGTCATCATAAAACATTGTACATGTAACCAGATGATGTGAACCAATCAGTAGACTTATTTGATCAATTTGATTATGTAAGGCTGAAGTCATTGGTAAGCCAACAGGTGGTTGAAGGTGATTGACCCCAGGATTGACCCCAGGAACCAAGGCCTGTTTTTATATTCTGATCTGACAGGTTGTGACAGCTGCTCCATGCATAAATAATGCCCTGTGATTTTAGCCATGAAAGCAGTGCATTGTACTATAAATATGGTACTGCTGGAGGTTTGAAAAGATAGATACATTTGTTCGCTTTATTCCATTGAACTGATTAATCGCCTCAAGGCATATCACACCTTGATATGTACCTAGGCATCATGTATGTAAGGACACGGTATGTAAAACTGGACTGGCTGGTTTCATCCAGTCACGTGTACCCTGGGGTATAATATCAAACCAATTTGGGCCTACCACTATGATGTAATTTCTGAACATCCTGGCCTCAATTATAGACATGGTACATGTAGGTTTTTCAACCTTCCCCCAGGTTCTTACCCCCATAGCCTGAATACAAATTTGGTGTCGAACAGTTAGCCTCCACCAGCCCTTTGCATGGGGTAATTACTGTATGCAGGGAAGAATTCAGCAAAACGAGGGTGAATAATTGGCTAGGAGTATAGGAGGGTCAGTCTACAGGATAAGTTACATTTTCCCCTCCAGTGAAACCCTATGGTGGCCAAACTCTCCTTGAGGATTTGTTGTTCTTCCAATGCAGTTAGTCAGGTAGATACTACCAGTACCAAACAGCTACCATATCAGGGAGAAGGTTAGCATGCTAGAGGTGTGGCTCTCCTCTAACACAGGATAAACCTAATAACACCTTAGAAAGAACTGCAACCCATTCATGAGTAGTACTAAGCATTCATGTCGGGTAGCAACAATGGTAGAGATTTGAACTCTGGACCCTCTAGTTCCCAACACAAGGGGTTACTCACAAAGTATGCTAACTATGATTCTACAGATAATGTAATGAGTATCATTCCGTACTGCAAAAGCTGTAGCTGTAGTGACAGAAAAATGGTGCCAGACATGCACTAGGACTGCAGGTGTACATTGGGTGCTGTGATATTAGCCATGTTATTGAGATAGAGCAAAAAGTAATATAAGCTCCCCTTGTTCAAACAATTCTTCCTGGTATATTTGCAGCAAAGAGAAGTGTTACTTGGTAGGGTTGGAAAATATTAATGTGACGTACTTCCAGGTAAATAAGTGTAAATGTCAATTTGATTTATGGTTCATTGACACAAATATATCATGTACATGATTGAATTAGAGTATGGGCCAACCAGAAATAACTATTTCTGGGAACACAATCAGTTCAGGTAATTTTATCCCCGGATGTAACTGTTAATTGTATTCTGCTCTGATTGGTTACATGGAGATTCAAACTGTTATGAAATATAACTGTTACTTAGATTGACACCTGGTATGAATGAGCAGCAGGTGTTCAATGTTTACGAACCTGTCTTTATGATAGCTGCTCTTTCAATACCCATAATTCTAAAGGTTTAATCTACTAGTATTAATATCCACAACAGGAGTTGACACATCACAAAGATGTCTTTAACAGTGTTTTGATATTTTTCAGCCTTTAACATGCTTGCAACATTTAAATGCTACACTCAATTTTCAAACAAGACATACAGAGTTTGTTTGTAACAGCCAGGATGAAGGCCTTAGGATGAATATCTAATGCAAATTTTCATGATGTGGATTTGCTAATATATGATATACCTATTATTAAATACAAAGTGCAATATACATGGAGTAATGTATGTTTCACTACATCTAGTTGTGTTTTTCTAGATGTGATTTTGCTCCATGGACAATGTAATTCCAAACAATCATCAAGTAGCTACTACATGTATAAACCAAAATGATGAATCAAGGCATAAGGTGTTGCAAAAATCATTCGTAAGCCCAATTTTGATTGTTACACATTATAATATGTGTGCACCATATCATCAGGCAGAGACTTAAAAATAATTTGTATGTATGTTTCAATATGGTTGGTTGTTTGTATTTCCAGACAGAATTCTGGAGTATCTATGGCGTCAGAATCATCAAGTGACTATGACTATCTCATCAAATTCTTAGCCTTAGGAGATTCAGGTAAGAACTGGTCTTGCACGTTTCTGAGAAAATTCTTGTAATATAGATTGAGATTGACAGCTTTTTGTAAAAGTAAGTACAAATGTAGTACATGCATCAAGGGGGCTATACCCTGAGTGCACACTCTTTCATCTGCTCTTTTAACCTATGGGAGTGACCGAGAGAGCGGAGTTAACAATTAAAAAAAAAATTAAAGATTGCCCAAAGGAGAGAGGATGAAGAAACTGAATCCTGGTTGTTCTTAAAGCTGAAGGGGTACCCTACATACACAGCTTTTTTTCCGTCAGATGTATTTCATGGAAGAGACCTCTTGACTTGAGGGTGAGCAGCCTCGAATTTAGACCCCTACTTTATCCTTAGGGCCTGGTCACACTGAAAGCTAAAAAAGACGGTGTCCAGGCTATTGGGAACTTAAACCTGAGCTTCCTCTTGTTCCAAAAGAAACAAACAAACAAACAAACAATATGTGTACTGTCTTCTTTCTGTGCAGGTGTCGGTAAGACCAGTTTCCTGTACCAGTACACAGATGGCACCTTCAATCCTAAATTCATCACAACGGTGGGGATCGACTTCAGGGAAAAGAGAGTGGTGAGTAAATTACAGTATCTTGCTTAATCAATGTACAAGTATATAATTACTGCATACTTGGAACAGTGTTAGTCTGCTAACATTCTACTTCTATCTTCTGATGAAAAGGTTGTTGTAGATCCTTTTGCTTCTGTCATCATAGTCTCCAAAAATCCTAGGAAAAAAATTATACCACAAATGTGACCCTGCCTGATAATGAGAGTAAGGGAGGAGTTGGCTGGTGCGATAGCAATGTTTAGATGTTCCTATTCCTAGCCTGTGCTTTCTAACATTGGTGCATGTGTTGTGTGTCTGTTAGGTTTACCGTCCTAGTGGAGCCGACAATGTTGGCAGAGGACAACGAGTTCACCTTCAGCTTTGGGACACTGCTGGTCAAGAGAGGTATTTAAGATTGTCTGTGTACGACAAGGAAATCTATAGAAATCTTTTTGTAAAATATACATTCAAATTCATTTAGACTGAATTTGTTGAATAGGATACATGATAACTTTTAAGAAGATGACATTTCCTATTTGGGAGACAATTCTAGTAATAGCATATTATGTAATCTTCAAATTTTTTCTTCACTGCTGGAGCATTTTTTCACAACTTTACCTGCAACTGTTGACACTTGATTTTAGGTCCCGGTAACAAAAGTTTTCTGCCAACACGATAAAGTCTGTCTGTACATGGGTTTCAGGTTCCGCAGCCTGACGACGGCATTCTTCCGCGACGCCATGGGCTTCCTTCTGTTGTTTGACCTGACGAGCGAGCAGTCTTTCGTGAACATCCGCAACTGGATGAGCCAGTTGCAGATGCACGCGTACTGCGAGAATCCTGACGTCGTCCTGTGTGGGAACAAGGCCGACCTGGAGGACCAGAGGGTTATATCTGAAGAGAAGGCACGGGAAGTAGCAGAGAAGTATGGGTAGGTAAAAATAGACCTACCTAATAGGATTGGTGCATCCTAAAGTGAAGAAAATTTTGGGTTCAACCACATGCACACACGTTACCACTAGGTGGCTACACAAATACCGACTATAAGACTTAAGAGCGGACAAAACTGTAAAAGTAAAAAAAAAACTAGAAAATACTCATGTATTGAAGAAATGACAAAATGTTGGAGTCTGCATGCTGTATGGACGTCAAATGTACATACCTGGTATGAGGGTGAAAAGTCCAGGTTTAAATGCTGTTGTTTCTTGAATGAATAGATGGATAGATGGTACAGACAGATGGAGGGATGACACAATGAAATTGAATCTAAAATGGTTTGTTTTTGTGTCCACAGAATGCCATACTTTGAGACGAGTGCGGCCACAGGCATGAACATCTCCAAAGCCGTGGAGGGCCTGCTAGACCTGGTGATGGTGCGTATGGAGCAGTGTGTGGACAAGTCAAGCCTGCCCATCACCGGACACAAGAGATTAGAAGGCTCCACTGTGGAGGTGGACGAAGCAGGAGAGGAGTCCAAATGTTTCTGCTGAAATGTCCTCACTTGTTTTGTTGTTTTTTTCTTCCAGAAGAGAGAACATATCAGTATCAGCGGGTATCCATGGTAATTGCATTCCAAGTAAATTTAAAATGATTCTATGGACTCCCAAAGAAAATTATCTTCAGGTTGCTGTGTCCAAGTGTTTTTATTCCTCGTGCCCTGTAGTAGTGGTTTCAACAATATTTATGATATCAGTGGTTACAACAGTAATTGATATGATATTAACATATATCATGGCCAAAGGGTTTATAATCATGAGAACATGATACTGCAAGATCTAAGAAATAAAATCTTATAGTAATTGTTCAGATCTTTTGTTCAAAACTTGATGGAGATAGTTGTTCTACATTATGCTATGGTGTTAGAATATTCACACTTTTGCACACAGTCGATGCACTGCATGTTTAAAGTACTTCCGCCTTTGCACAAAGAACAGTGTCACACTCATTGTATGATAATATTTGTAACAGTGTTCTTGAGACAGTTGTGGATGGTGTCGTACAAAATTATGATAGGAAGGTTGCGATAGGTCCTTTGTGATAGTCTCTTCTGTCCTTGTAAGTGCCCGTCACACAGCAGGAAAATCAACAAGCTCTAAATTACATTTTGGGCAGTAGTACATCCAGTTTTCTCTCCATCATAGTCAATACATTGTTTTGGTATCAGCCAATACTTGCAGGTCCCTAATTCCCATCCAATGTGATAAGGATTTTCAGGTGAAAAATATGTTCAAATTTTTCAATTTGGCAAACTTCTGGTGATCAACAAATATAACAGACCGTGTGACAAGGAATTGAGTGCATCTTTAGATGATTGCTGTTGGGCTTTTAGAAGAAAAGGGTAAGGACATTCCATTAGTTGGAAAAGATGTTATGAGTGAGTATGTTTTATAAGAACAGCCAGGACACTCCCCGGGCTGAAGTTGACTAGCTCACATCCAACGTACCACATCTTTATAAAATGTCAGTCATTGTTAGGGATGTGTTGATGCACATACTCTACATCACAAACTCCAAATATGGGTACATTGTTTGGGACACAAATGTGTCTCACCCAAAAGTTGGAAGGGAACAGTTGTAACAGACAATACAATAATTACATTTGTTTCAGATGCTTAGAACATTTTGTTTGACAGATCTATACCATACACAAGAAACAAATGTGTTTTGCCAATATTTCTTGTTCTATGCCACATTTAACCTGGAGTGAGTGTTTTTTTTTCCTTTCATACATGTAACTTAGATGTATTCAGCATGTAATTGTTACACTGTAAACAAAAATGGAAAGTCTCAGAACAAGGCTATAGAAATATTGTAAGATGAAATCCAATATACAAATTCTCAGAGTGACACTAACTATATGATGTCTTGTCAAATATTCAAATATGGCACCAGGTTTGCAACTTGGTGGACATAGAATTGTAAAGTGTGATAAACATCTATTGGTACAGATAATTCAATGAGCATTTCTCACGACTCCCTTTCTAACATAGCAATGGAGATTATTTGCTGGTTGCATTTTAGGAAAGACGGTTTTATGAATTTACAGGGTGATAAGGAAGAACTGACATTCAGGAAGGTGTCAAGAATTATGAAATGAGGAAAAATTACATGTATATTATGAAAGCTGTCAAGTGTCTGACTATACCACCCCCTATTAGCTGTAGAATGGAATATTCTGGTAGATAGTGCATGCACTCCTAGTACATGTATTAGCAAATGCTATTTATACAGATGTTATCTTCAAGATTTAGTTTATGGCTTATTGGTTGCACAAATGTGAGGTATTTTAGTTCATGTTTAGGAATTCTGCTGTAGATATGTTTTTGTCATGTTATACATTTTGTATACCAGTAACAAAATAGATAAAACATGGTTTGTCAAGGTTATGTGAAAATGTACCCAAGTGCTATTCAGTTTTGTAGTGCTAGCAACTTTCATTTTTTGGTTTCCCAAGAAATAAAGAACACATTGTAGGATATTGTGGATTTAATGGAACTCTATTATTGCATTTTTAACAATCACCTTTATGCGTTATTTCAGCTTTATTATGGCCATGAAAAAATGGAGGTATTATTTGGGGTGTCTGTTCATCTGCTTTTCTGCATATTTGTGGTCAACAATAACTCTAGAATGTCTGAATGGAGTGATATTTGGCATGTGGGTAGGTCAAGGTCAATTTGGGGCCCTGGCTGCTCTCTATGGCACTGCATCAAAACTTCCAGTTTCTGTATTTTGTACTTAATATTTTGTACTGGTTGTGTTAGCGTTTTGTTGATTTAAGTCAGTCATGGTGAATTACTATGAATTGAAACAAGTTCTTTTGAAAAAAGCTGCCATTTTCACCTCTATGAAAAGGAGTACTTATTGGTGGCTAGTTGATCAGTGCAATATAACTGCATCTCATGTATTCCACATTTGTCAAAAGAATGATTGAACGAAACCATTTCCACCTTACATCGAAAATGAAAAAAAAATCTGATTCGATGATTTAGCATATTGCATTTAATCACCCACTCGTTATGCTTTCTGTAGGATTTGAATGTTCTGAGTATTAATTTTGTAAACACGTTATTCACCCACTTTCTCCATACATGTAGAAGAGCATGTGCCTATATCCATTTTCTTGCCCCTACCAAATTTATTATACCAGGGTTATTTTGTTTAAATTCCATTGCAGTTATTTGGCAAAGAACTTTACAAAATCGTTTATGATAAGGTGTGTAACAGACATTGTTGTGTGAAGTTTTCATTCTGGAAAGATTTTCTAGTAGTTGACTTGTCCTGGCAAATGCCAATGCATTCTACACAAGACTGTGTGAATCAAGTTTTGTTCAGTGTGATGCATGTGTACACATCACGAATGAGAAACATACAAGGGGTGATGTAGAATACTATCTCAGACCCAGCTACAGTCCATCCCTCTGTCCCAGGCCAATCAGTTACCTTTTACTTTTGAGAGTCCATCACATCCTCTCTTGCAGCTAGCATACTCTCTTGTCAAAGGTCCCCAAGTAAGGTAACCATGCCCTTACTGAGGCAGCTTTTTGCATCAAGTTTGTATTGGCAACTGTTGGTTGGCACAAGCAAGGTTGAAGATTTCAAAGAAATTCATTATTTTTTATCCTTAAGACAACATATAATTTAATAGCTTGTTGGTACTTGGTTTGAATTCTCAGCTGATAAAAATATGGCTGACCCACCATTACAAAGAATTTGCCCCTCTATTTGCATCAACATGTTACCTCTCACTATCTTTGCAGAACTAGTGTGGGATGAAGGAGAATTCTTATTACACAACCAGTAGGTACTTACATTGCTTGCGTTTTGATGTCTCTCAGACACCTTCGTCAGAGCTTCTAACTGGAGTTCTGCCTCTCACCACTATATGTTGCTGATGTAGGTGTTTCTTAATCCTACCCATAACCATTGCATCATTTTAAGTACAACATGGTGAATTCATCTTTCATACAGTGACACAAAAATATATGCTGCACTCTGTTAGTATCACTGAAATGCTTTAATAAACACAAACACAACAGGGTAATCCCTCTGTTGACAGTGTTTCTCCCTGTGGTGAGAGATTACTGTTTGACTTCCCCCCTCAACTGAAGAAAAAAAAATTGTCACATACAATTATAGCTTGAGATCCATACACAGGTCTCAATCTAATAGAACAAAGAGCTGCTAGCAATCATAAAGGTCTCTTTCTCATAAACTATGATAAATCAAACACAGTAATTATCCACTATATAGAAGAGGATGGTGTTATCAATAAATACAGACTGCAAGGATGTTATGTCACACACAGCTATTGACTATCAACCTCACTTGCAGAAGAGACACCTATTGAGTAGGATGCGAAGTACAGTGTAGGTAATACATTTGCAAAGTTGTTTCAAGCCAAGGATTTTCGTAAGCTAATGGACGATAGTGCTGGATATACGAATCGAAGCAAAGGCTACATGTAGATACAAACCACCCCAAATTACTCCCCTTTTTCAGATATTTCACTTGTTAAAACCCAGGTAAATGCAGTCAAAATGTTTCTGCTATAACATGGAGTTATTTTTGCACTATTCTCACCTTTATGCACATTTTTATATGAGGTTTTTGCATGCAACTAGGAAGTGTCTATTATGTCCAATTACAGTCCTTTTTTTCTAATATTCAATCGCTCGTTTACACTAAAGAATATAATATGTCAAATAACCTAAGACATGACAGTAAGCTGAACACTGTGGCTTAAGGTATGACAGAAATAGCTGAAGTCAGGTAATACGTAATACATGCCTATGTCAAGATATCATTGTTTTTTTTTCTGTTTTTTAAGAAATGATTCCATCACTGCTGGCCTCATTATTGATGAATGTGCACACAAAGTCTCCATTCACAACTGTCCCCACGAAATTCCCGCGTATTCCGCCCTAAAGCTTTTGGATCTTCTCTCCGACAACGACCGGGTTATTCTTGCGGATCTGCTCTTGTCCAGCTGCCTTGTAGTCAAACGTACAATCGTGTTTGTCGGAATACCGGTGAAGCCCGCAGTATAAACCACCACAGCGACACGAAAAACCTGAAACACATTGGGAATACTTGGCTTGATATGGTGTAAAAAAAAATACATTCAATAGCAGTCTTAACAGTACATGTAGCTAGATTTGAATACAGGACCTTTAGGGTCTGGGCAGAACCCCAACCATTACACCATGTCAATGCCAAGGTGTGGCATGATTTTGAGATGAAACAACAGAGACAATAAAATATTTCAACTCCCTACTGTTGCTTTGTGCCCCTTTTGGTCCCATTGATAAAATAGCAGCACTTTACTATAGGATGTATGGTAAGTGCATCCACTTTCATACTGTAGAGTACTTTACCTCAGAATGCAGCTTAAAATAAGGTACTAATAGTTACCTGTAAGTCCTACTTTCTTCCGGCATGTGAAACAGCGATTTTTCTTGGATTTGCCTTTCTGTGAATCGGGACTATTCTGTGACCTGTCTGACTGATCTTCTTCTTGTAAGGTCGTACTATCGGCCGCGTTCGTTGTTGTTGGTGCCACGGCCCCCTCTACCTCTGCTTGCGCCTCCGCGGCCTGTGGACTCGTGGACGAATCGGCAGCATCGTCCCAGCTCCCGACAGGCGAGGGTTCTTCATGGGTCACAGTGTTGGTGGAAGTGCTACTGCTGTTGCCTGTGTGAACAATGGGAGTCACAATGTTAAAGCAAATTTGTAGGCACATGGATACATAATGAGTATTAATGGCATTTGCCTGATAACACCAAAATGCTCGTGAATCCAACATAATGGGACAATAAGTGCTGAGAATGCTACCTCATTTGCAAATTCCCACGAAGGTTTACTACAACAACTGTGAACTATTATTTAATCACAATGCATTACATGATCATTGTTGCACAATCTTGAACAACTTCAATTTGCTATGGGAGTTCCAGAACAACTTGTAAAGTAAGAATGAGACAACTGCTTGACAATGGGGTAAGAAGATACAATGGTGGCAACTACCAGTTCCTCTATTTCATAGCAACTCTAAATGCTGGGGAAAACATCAATATCAGCTGCAATACTGTTCATTGTCTGTCAGTAGGGGAGCCAAAACAGAACAATTTCTTTGACAGGAAATATTATACCAATCGACCCATAGCTTCTTGAGATATGTTCTTCAACCTCAAACAAAACCACGAACAGTAAAATAGTACAACAAACATGGCCTTTGTGTTGAAGGTTACAATAGTGAGTAAATGTAACTCTTAATTCTAAAGTTTCTACCTGCTGGGCTTATCCTTCCAGAGTTAGGGGAGTTTTGCTTTCTCCTGAGAGTGTCCTTGTAGCACTTGGAACACATGCCGTCATTGGCTGATGTGCCGTAGAACCCACAGCCATTCCGACAAAGTGTGGGATTGGCCTGTGCTTGATCCATTCTCAAACCTGCAGGGAAATATGGGATGAGCTGTCAATCACTTGGTTTGCAACCATATATGGTTGTATCCTCCCATATTTAGAACTGTCTTCTCCCATATTTGGCACTCCATGAGTGACCTATAGAATTGTGTTTAAAACCTCTCATACTACAAAATCTACATGTATCTCTTGAACAGCTGTGACAACAATATTTCATTTCAATATGCATTTTATCTGCACAAATACATTATTTCCAGGGTTTTCAATTTTCTGCTTGAAAATTTTAAGTCAATAAAGCTTCAAACTTGTGCAATGAAAAGAATATTCAATAGTATAATACGAGAATGCTAAAACACTGTCCTTGTCCCATGAACTGAGACATTCATCATTCATCACACACACACCAACACATTTCAAGATTACATCAGTTGTATAATACAACCCACAAATTCACAATCCTCAGGCTCTCAGTCTCATGATATCTTGCAAGATATACCAATGCTGGGGAATTATGAGAACAAAGAATTGGGTGAAACAGTGAAGCTACACAATGTAGATTTGGTATCGTTAGCACTTCTTTTTTCAAAATATCATGCTACCAGTAACCATTCCATGTTTGACTTTCAAACATGTTCCCATGTTAACATACTATGATAGAATGCATATATTGAATGACAATGTTATACTTTCGACTGAGATTGGAGACTGTAAAAATAAAAATGTTGTTTGTGGGAACCATGGCATAAAGTACTCTATGTGTAACAACTGTTAAGGTAATGCTCTCCCATTCCTACATTTTTCTATATAGTAATTCCCAAGTGTTTTGTGCTATGTCGTGGGGTTATAATTACTGTCCTTTAATGCCTGCTGTACATCCTGAAATATTTGTGGTATTTCTAAGTCAAAGGCTATTTCTCTGCATCAAAGCAAAACACCTGCATAAAATTGTGTTCCTACTATTGTTTCAACAGCAAACTCGAGAACCGCTGTGCAGTGAAATTGAGTTGGTGCAAATGTGCATAGATTTGCAGTACACATGGCTAAATTTGATTGATCTAGATAGAAATGTTGATATATAAATTATGGATCACGTCTGAAACACAAGACAGTTATCTGGACCAGCAAGCCTGCAATCTAGAATTTTAATAAGCTCATCTACATGACTGGCCATACAACTGGGGCAGAACATGGAGTCATGGACCCACAGATGCCCTTATTCAAGGCTGTAGCAACAGCTGACAACCTTACCATTTAAAATCATGAAGATGGTTTTTGTTTGTGATTTTTACCGAAACAAACCACCATCCTTGGGGTCGAAATAGTGGATGTATATGCACTTTTTTGCACCCAAAATTGGGGTGGCACACCTAATTTTTGAATGTGGGTGCACCTAGAAATTAGCATTGGGGTTACGTACATGTAAAGATACTGTTCTACACAAGCATACAGCAAACTTTTGACATTTATCATCAGAAGGAAAGCTAAAACCTTTGTGTTATTTGCTTAATTAAAGTTAGCTGTAGAATTTCAGATTCAAACACTGAAGACAGGCAGTAAGGTTTGGAATCAGGTTGACATTGCCTGACAATGTGCTTCATTTTACGTCATGAAATGTGCACCCAAAATGTGTTCAGTGTACCTAAATTTTGAGGTCAGGTGTACCAGTGCACCATAGATTATGATTTTATAATCTGAAAAATTGTTTCCTTGCCCTGGTGCCTGAGCTGCATTGTGACGGTTACATGTACGAAAACAACGTATACCATCTGGTTAGCTGACCTTTACTTACATAAGCATCCATGCAAAATGCTAAAAATAAGACACCTTTTAAAGTCTTAAGTTATATATAAGTTATAGCTACATAAACGTACGTCAAACCAGTCATAGTGGGTGGATGGTGTAGACTGTTACGCAATGTTTGCACTTGCAGTAAGTATTTTACTCTTTGTTCTACAAGGCTGACTTAACATAAGCTAGCAAATGGTATGCATGTGATGACTGCATGCAACATGTAGTCTATTTGGGGTTTAGAAGCCATAATCATGGAGATTAGAATTTTTCTTTCATCTGTTTTCTTTCATCTTTTGAAATATCAATTTTTTGTGTTGTTCATGGCTTCATTACTTCATTTGTTTCTAATTTGAAAAAAAAGCAATCACCTTCATATGTGCAACATTCAGGATATGTATCAACTCCATAATGCTCACATTTTGGTACCAATGTTTTAAGAAAGTCTTTTCCGTTACAATTAGTCATACATAAAACAACCTGTGCCCCCCTCCCAATTTCCTGCTAACTCCACTACTTCTGCTTTTGCTTTGATGCTAAAATAATATAGTTTACAATATAAACAATACTTTATATTACACTATATATCATTACATTATATGTCATTTAGGATTTTGTGTCCTTCATATTTCAATCTACATGTTTTAATTGACAAATGGCGAAAAATACCCTCAAAAATTGGCCTCCGGGTCTAAAAAAACACAAATAAATGGGACATGGTACACTAGGCTGCACTCACGTAAATTCATGTCTAGAGTTTTACTTGTCTATTCGTTTTCATCGATTTTAAGACGTTAGAGTATGAATCACATTCAGTACTTTCAGTATGTCCTAAAATTGGTCAAATTTAAAGTCCCGACACGACAAAACATCTGTTGTGTTGTCTACCCCTTTCAATCGCCCCAACAGTAACAACCAACTAAAAGCCACGAAATTAAGACAGATCTTCCCCCAAAAGAGGACCTCTCATGTTTTAAATGTGTTAGTTACTCAAGAATGAAGTATCGTAGCGATCTCAGGTAGAGTCAAGCGAAGGTCGTTGCTTTAAAAACAACAACATCCGACTTTTTTTCGGGAATTTTTGTTACATTTTAACAATCCCCGTTCTACGGAACAACTCGAATCTGTTTTCCCCTTTTCCAATTCAACAAAATTTGCCCACAGAATGTGTGAGATTTCACGTTGGTACATTTTGTACACCAAAAGCATGCCCTGTATCCCAGGAAGATGGTATATCCGGCGTAAAACGACCATGATTCACGATATTATAGAATGACTAAGCTACAAATTGGAGGTTGTGGGGAGGGAGGGGGGTCATCCGGATGTGTTTAGACATATTCAACAAAAAATACATCCCTAAAAAACGTTATAAAACAAAACTACCTCTTCACAACACCCCTTTCGCGCCTTCAATGTAGTATTAACTGACTTACCTTCTGGTTGGATCCTTTAGAATGGTACAATATACGCTAGAAAATGAAGAAAACGTAGGAAAAGATTTAACAACAACCCTCCGTCTTTCCTTTGCAACGTAGTCCTGCCGACGTACAAGCTATTTCTGGGTAGTCACGTGATCAATTCCCGGGTGCTGATTGGCTAATCTTGGAATTCCTGTGTATTACGTCATGCTATGACGTTTCGTGAGTATGAGGCGATTTGCCCCAAACAGCTGCAAGGTTTTTACCTATTCCGGAACTTTCTTAAACAATTAAAACAAAGCTATAGGAAACAATGTCTATTTTAGTGCATTCTGCTCGCAAGGATGGGTTGAATAGTTTCTCATCCTTCCGACCAAACAAACCAGTTTTGTTTGTTTTGTTTATTTGTTTTTGAACATTTACCATGAAATATCCCCCCTTTAGGAATATATCAATTTTGTCACCTCCCAGTCCTTGCCATTGGTTCATCAATGTATAAATGCCATAATAGAACCAAGGCCAGAACAGTAACCTTTAAATTTGGTATACCATTACGCAATAATGGACTTTGGGGACACTAGTGAAGAGATGATATTATCAAAGAACGTTATATAACGGTATCACGCGAGAGGGAGGGAGAAAAATCTAAAATAAAAGTTTGATTTCCCAATTCTCTTTAAAATGGTTGTCAATCGTCTGTGCTGCTCATTTTACCTCCTTGATCGCATGGCTGCGAAGAACGAGTTCATTGAAAACCGATGCCATGTCAGACGCAAAGTCGCAGTCACATCCGTCGTGATCAGTGGTGAGTCGTCATCAGTATAGTGCCGTCTCCAGCTTAATTTCTTTTCCGTCCCACTCATTGTTTGGAAGCCCATGTTTTTCCTTTTCGTTGTAACATCTGTCACTTTTAAGCTTTCAAAATACATTTTCATCAATTTCATGCCATGAAGTTCAAATTGCTACTATTAAAGGGCGGACTTTTTTGTCTGTGAAGCAAATTTTGTCCCGTGATAGAGAGGGTCTATAGACGGAGGGTCCTGGAGTAACAACTCTGGCCGTCATACGATTTTATTACTCATCCACGACTGCCTGACCTTGCCTGATGATGATGACGAATGAGACCAGGCCTGGACTCACACAGTTTCACATGGCACCTGTGTTTTTACAGCAGTTACGAATACTGTATATTTTTGCTGTGGCAGCTGAAGTTCATACTTGTCCGTTACAAGGCTTACATTAGACAGTTGACTTTTGTAGGACATTCACAACTTGTCGAAGGCCTGCAGGTTTCATGGGTTTGCTGTGACAAATCTACTGATCGACGAGACGTGATCGGGCCTATATAAATCAAATAAAATAATAATGAGTCCATCATGAACGTGTGCTACAGCACGCGGTATAGCGCTTGTGGGGTCCGAAGTCCAGCAACTGTCACGATGCAATGAGCGATCTATTGAATCACCTTAGCTTTACAGTTTAAAAAAAAAAGAGGATCGCTGACGTTTCAATTAAAAAAAGAAAGTAGATAACATTAACTTAACGACAAAAAGCAAACGGATATAAAACCGGGTATATCCAAGGAGTAAATCCCACAGCAAATGGGAATAAAATGTTTAAAAAAATAATATTTGGTTTCTTATTCATATAATATTCCAATGTTCAGGTTTTCGACCTATTGTGCTTATTTCGTGTGAACATGACACGTTATTACAATATTACAATGGTAGTTATATCAAATTATGTTAATTCCTGATGAGTAACCCCAAAGCTCCTGCAGTATGGTCGACAGTCATATTTTGATAGGCGGCGCTTCTGCTTGACGTTTAAAAAGATGCAAACGTCACTTCCGCCTTTTTCGGCAATCCCATTCACAAGGAGAAAGTTCAGTTTCAGACAAAGCTACAAGAGAGTATAATACTATACTATAAGGCTATAAAGAGATTAAGACAGAATTAAGTATATTATAACAGAAACATATCTTGGTACAACAATTTAGTATAACCTTTTCTAATATGAATATCTTACTGTCGATGAAGTGTAACACCCCTATCTTTGAAAACAATGGACTGCGCTTTTGTGGATCCACTTCACAGCCAGATTACGATGAGTTTGAAGTGCAGTTGGCCGGTATTTTGAGAAATTTAAGACCGTTTGCGCGACGTGTGGTTGACAGGCACAGTATGTAGGCGGGGTAACAACACTGTGATGTAATGGCATGATTGCCTGATGAACGTGGGCTTCCGTGGGGCAGACGTTGAGATTTGAAGTTGGCTTGATGTTGATGTTTTTATAGTTCTGAATCCGCCTTGTGGTGGGGTGGGGGGCATGAGCGCTGGTGGGGGTGGTGGTCAGCAGTCTACAGACACCAGGTCCAGCGGGTCAGCCGGGTCAGGGTCTACACCGGAGGAGGACAGGATCAAGAAACTCTTCCAGACTTGTGATGGAGATGGGGATGGATATATCAGCAGGTAAGGTTTCTCTAGATTATCTCTCTCTCGCTCTCCATCTCTCTCAGCATCCACTCCTATAGTGGCTATACATCTGCATCTATGTATGTATTAAGTAAGTATGAGGGTGATTATTTGTTCTGGAGGCATCTGATGTATGACCACGTCTGTAGTGACAAGATTGGTCCAGCACTGCTGCTACCTTCCTTGACCGTATGCGGTATGTTATTCTATGTATGATGTATGGTTCTGTGTTAGCCGCGGACGACTGTTGGTTATCGCTTTAATATAGCTCCCGACCAACACGGGAGCAATAAGCGATAACAAACAGTCGTCCGCGGCTAGGTTCTGTGTGTGTGTGACTGTGTGACTGTGTGTGTGTGTGTGTGTGTGTGTGTGTGAGTGTGAGTATGTGTGCATTTGAGCTAGCCTAGATTAAGGGTGACCAGGTGAGATATGCTTAGTCCATGTCAATTTGATTATATGGATGACATCCTTGCGTGCATCAATTTTCGACCATTTACAAGAAAAAAGTTTTCAACCATTCTATGAATCGTACAAAGCAGCTGAAAATGAGCAAATACATGACAATTGCAAACAGATTTTGAAAAATGGCTACTATACGATTGTCAAAGAAGGCAAAATAAGTCCCAAATAGGATGTGAAAAACAAAAATAAAATTCACGCTTTGAACTTCACATGAGTGAGGTAAAAGGTGAAGACCCCTGAGTTGTGAACAGTTCTTGTGTACACCATGTCAGGTAAATTTTGTATGTCCACCGTGCATCACGATGCATACACATTTCAGACCCAAAACTTGCTTGTGAAGAAAAAAGCATCAGGCTTCACCTCAATAAATGAGGACTGCTGAACCTTCACTAACAAGCATTGTGTCCAACTGTATAATTGCAGACAAGATCTGTTGATGGTTTGCTGTCAGTTGAACATGGAAGACTCAGTACAGGAGATTATGGAGCAGTTGGGCGCCGACGACAGAGGCCGCATCTCGTATGACGAATTTGTCCACTGTCGCACTCAGGTAGGGCAGATGCCGGGAACATTTCCGTGAAATCACAGCTACTTGTTTATATTTCTTGTCTCTGGTAACTGACCCTACGAAAACTTGTCGACTCTAGCCACTGGCAAGATTTTTGATCTGTGTAACAAAAGTTCTGTTGAATCATTTTCTACCATGTCCTCCTCATTTCTGTTGCATTAGAAGTTAGAACTTTTGTGTGTGTGTGCAATGTATTAGATGTGAAACTATATCAAGATATGATGTTTTTCAATTCTGCATGGTTAAACTGTATCTGTTGGATCATTTCAGCCAAAATCTGAGAAAAAAGAAAAACAACACAAGAATCTCTACCTACCAACCCTAAACACCACATTGATTTCCTGGGCATAATCATGGCACTTTGGCTTTCCTTCCCTGTGAAAGACAGCATGTTGACTGATGCTATCATGTCTGTTTGTGTCCAGCTGTTAGGGGAGATAAACGACATGCTGCCCAGACTGGAACAGCAGCCTGAACCAGAGGCTGGGTCCAGTCTACATGCAACACACATGCAGTCCTGGCCTACTGGCAGTGATAACAGTCTGGGTAAGTTACAGCACACAACATGCATGTACTAGTAACTACGCATAACACAGATGTTACTAACACATTACAGACATGCAGTCATGGTCCACACCCTGTAATAACAGCATAGGTAAGTTACTACATACAATTTGTAACAATGTACTCAACGCAGCATACCAGTAGATCATGTAACAGCACACTACACATGTTACCGCATGTTGCACATGTTAGTACACATAACGTGTATGTTACTACAAAAATGTGTAAATACAAGAATGCAAGTAATGTATCACACACCTGCATGCTACTACACACAACAGTTACACCTCCTTTTCGCCCGTCACTATTTTGTAGGTTCTTGCGGGCCTGTACGCGAGGCGTGGGAGTATGACTCCGGAGCTCGTGATCTCAGCCCCGAGCCCAGCAACCTACACAAACTACTGGAGGCTGCCAGTTCCTCCGCAGCCAATACTGGCGGTACAAATTACCTGGAGCTGGCTAATACGGTTAGTAGCAGAAGAACAACTTAATTATAGAAGCTGAGAAACACCTAACATTGTTCAGGGAATGCCTGTCACATTTCTGTCAAATCGCTTGTTATTCGATGGGAAATAGTTTTAAGATTATCTTAACTGAGTTTTTTTCTTCTGTACCTACACAGCTGCACTTGGCTGCCTTAGCTTCACTGAAGGGAGAGATTTTGGAGCTGAGTACTAGGTTACAGTCTACCACGAGTGAGCGAGACACATTGGAGAAGAAACTGGCCAAAGCTCAGGTAACCTGACTTAACCTTAAAACATAATATCTGTCCCTTTGGCAGTGCTGAAACAATTGTTTTAAGAAAACTCCTTTTCTTTCTGCGTACAACTTGAACATACAGGCACAGCAGCTATCACTGGTGTTGGGGGGTGTTATAGACTTCCTGGTACTTAACTAATCACTAAGGTCATTCATCTGTAAGGTCACATGACCTAAAAGATTGGTTGAGAGATGTGGCTGCATGTCTGTCAAATGGATGTATTTTTATGTTCTTATTTTGCATTCCTACGTTTTCATGGAGGTGGGTAAGGCTAGGGCATCATGCTATAGTGTTGGAACATAGTCTATAATGAAGTCTGTTACCATTAGATGTTGATTAGCAACGTTGTAGAGAAGGTCCTGGGTTATGGATGGGAGGGGGCCCAACAACTAACAGCTGACATGAGACAATATGGAATAATGACAGCTCGACTCAATACCTATAGTTAGGCCTAGGAAAACAAATGTTGTATTTCCTGCTTCCCGACCTATCCTAAAAAAAGCTGCCAACCTGATCCTTTTTTTGGAGGTGGGTGGGTTGTGGAGTCACAAATTGTTTCCAGCTAGAATTTCTATTCAGCCTGCTTCCTATTCAAGTAAAAAAAACTGCTTATCCTATCTAATAAAGGATAAATGTAATGTAATCCAATTATTTGTAACCATGATGCACAAAATTATAGTTTGACATTGAAAATATAAGTGTCCTCATGCAGTTTAACCTTGTACGAGTAAAAAAAGAAAGATAATCCCCACCTGACGACCCTAATTTCAAACAGGAAACACAATATTTTTTTCTAGCCCTTACGAATAAGTGATGACCATGATGATGATGATGATGTTGCTTGTGTGTTTCAGTGCGAGCATGTCCAGCTACTCCAGCAGCATGAGGATAAGTCAGACGCGCAGGCCGCACGGTACGAGGAGCGCATTACTGAGCTACACGGTGTCATAGCAGAGTTACGCAAAAAGTTAAGCAGAGAGCAAGATGCCACAATAAGGTGAGTAAGGAAGATTGTTTTTAGGCCTAGGAAAAAAAATGTTGTGTTTCCTGTAACCCGACCGACCCTAGAAAAACCTGCCGACCCTAGACTTTTTTTTGGGTGGCCGGCTGGCAGACATGAATTTTCCATGTGAGAATTTGTGCAAGGAGCTTTCGAGTGATGCATCGTTATAGAATCGGTTTTTGAACATGTTCTGCTAATTCCTAGTGCAGTAGAAAAAGTCCAAATAACATCAATTACCTCTGTTTACTTCATAAATCACAGTTAACATAATTAGGAACACATAAATCATCGTAAATATGAGATACACATGGACACGTATAAACGTAGTAGAAGTTCAGAAGCATGACTCAGCTCAGGAGCATGTGCTCAAACACACAGTAAATTTTCAACTGAAACATAGAAATCAGCACCCAAACAAACAACTCAATAAACAAACAATGCTTTTTCACTATTGTACCTCCAAAATTAACCTATTTTGGTACGCCTGAAATGCAAAAAAGTCCGCCCAAAAGCCGTCCGAAATGAAGTAAACAAACCGAGAGCCGCCATTTTGTTTTATGTACAGCAGCGCCCCTATCTTATTTGGGGGGAAATGCAGGCTTGACAGCACTTGTACTGGTAATAATGTTGCATGTGAGTTTTTCCAAGGAGGTTTTATCAAATTGCATCTAATTTTTTGCTAACAAACAATTGTACATGTAACAAAAAAAAGATAATTAATATATGGTTTATGGTATAGTACTTTTGGTTGTGCATGTATTTTTTGGGGGAGTGCAAGTATTTGTATTTTTTTCCATCTGCATCAGTTGACCATGAAATGTATTTAGTCTGTATAGATTTTTATTAACTCAGAGAGCCAATAATTCCAGCAAGGTTTTTATTCTTATTTCTATAGGCAAACTTAGATAAAATTTGTTGTTGATTTTTTTTCTAACTAACATGATCAAGATGATAAAAGTTAAGTTAGGATGCTTTGCCCAATGTTTTCTACATTTTTCATGGTAACTTGCCTCAAGTTCCAAGCAGGAAATACATGACTTGGAGTTGTGTATACTGTTCCACTTGTTGAGCTTGAAGGCAGACTGTTGGCCCTTGGTAAGGGGTCCTAGTGGGGACCTATGCCCAATGTTTTGTTGGCAATTTATATCCTTGTATAAGAGTTAGTTTCTGTGTATAAGTGATAGCTTTCCCTAAAGCAGAAGATGAAGATTATGAGCCGGCAAGATGACATCAGAAGCATACAATATAAATGTACATTTCTATGTAACAAAGTGTATGGATAGATATTGACATGGACACCACCACAGTTCCCAGCTTAAGAAATAATGCTTTTGGCCAATGTATTGCCAGTTTTCAAGCCAGGTACCATGTCTAAAAAAAAAATTAAAAAAAAAAAGATTATCCCTACCTACCGACCCTAATTTTTTCAGGACTGTTACAGGAAACACAACATTTTTTTTCCTAGGCCTTATCATTGTCTTTACTTCCTGGTGCCCCTTTTTTTCAGAACAGCAAGTAGCGGTTCTTAAAAATCATTTGTCATTTTGTCCTTACATTCAGATTTGTGAAGCTTAATGGATATAAGTCTAAGCAATGATCACAAGGTCACGTTTTAGCTTTGTAATATATTGTGCTATGTATGCCTTGACTCTTTGTAAATTATGAAAATGATATGTAACTTAATATGACATGGTGGATGCTATTGGCATAAGCAGATGTTGCTTTCTCCCAGACCATTGCGAATAGAAGTGCATGAAAATTAGATATCATTAACAATAGAAACAAAACATTTGACTTAACTTTTCCAGAGAAGAGGAAGAAGAGGAAAACGTATCTCAAGTGAGCCAAGAAGACAGTAGCAGTAGTGTCAGTGGCCGTTTTAATTTCTCAAGAACTCTCCAAGACTCCAACACCAAGGGTGACGACCTGAGTGTCCAGTTACAGAAGGTCGTGAGCACTTTAGAGAGTACCATCGAGGGACGGCGACTGCGAGAGAACAGTTCGCAAAGTTTCGCAGACGTGGATAAACAAGTGGAGGAACTAACGTCGGCAAGCTGGCAAATGGAAAAGAATGCACATGAGGTATGTCTATGCTGGAAGTCGTTTGTGGGGACTTAATATTTTTAGTTTTTTATCAGTAGACCGGATTTTGGACCAATTGGAAAATGAACAGCGTTCTTGTGTTTTGGGGGCTTACAGGTCCAAGAAAATAGCAAGACAAGTTTCTACAGTCAAACATGGTCCAAGTTAAACAGAAGTTATAAGTGAAGTTATTAGTGTAAAACCCCGTAAAACCAACACAAATTTGGTTCCAAATGGGCACCTTAGCAGGCGGAAGGTTAATTCAGGCAGTGCATAATGTAGAACTGTAATGTAAATAAAAATTGAATGTTGGAGCCCACTTCTGGGTGGCAGTGGTATAACGTATTGTAGCATGCAATACTTAGTGGTTGATCAAGAACTTCTGCTTAAGTCTACATGGTATTTTGTTGTACAGGCAGTAAAAGAAGTGGAGACCCTGAGGTTAGAGCTTGGTACACCACGTAAGGCGCAGTCTGCGCGGTCGTCCTGGGCCGTGGGAGACGGTAGTCTGGAGCATCAGCTGTTGGACGTGAGACAAGAAGCAGACAGTCTGCGGGGAAGTCTGCACAGTAAGGAAGAGGAGCTGAACAAGATCCGGGCATCTCTGGGCTCTGTGAGAGAAGAAAGGGACCGGCTAAGGCGCAGGGTAAATAACAAAGAGTGAAAAACATTATGTAACATTAGCCTGCAACTGCATGTTTCTTCTCCATAGTGCAAAAATAGTGAGTGAAATATAAAATGGCTATACATGGGGCAGTATGATGTTAAAGACTACAGTTTTGATTTGTTGGTTGGTTTCCAAATAATGATAAATCAAAATAGGTTTTATGATTTTGGGGATAGTCATTGTTAAAGGATGATGATGATGATATGGGATGTTGTGCAGTTCCCTTTCAAAATGCAGATGACAATGTATTGATTGATTTGCATACTAAGGCATTGTTGTTGATGGTAAAAAATACTGTAACAATTATGGGCACATTTCTCCTTTAGGTACAAAGTCTATTGGTGAAATAGACTATTATTATCATCCCTCAGGTGCGGGAGTTACAGACCAGGTTACAGAGCGTCCAGGCGTCGGCCAGTCCTCCAGCCCACAGACCCTCCCCCTCCCCCAGCCCTGGGGACTCCTCCTCCACAGAACTGCCCATCCCCAAGGTCGCTGAGCGGGTCCGACTCAAGTCCTCCAGGGCTGTCCTGGACAGACATGTGCTGGGTACAGAGCTGACCTCTATGGGGGTGAGTAGTATTTGTATCTGTTATGGACCCACTATGAACTATGAACACCCCTATTGAAGAATGGAAGAGCCCTGAAGGAGTCACTCTGGTGGGAAGGGTCAGAGAGAGTTGACTGAAGTTTGGCTAGCTCTCATGATCTTTGTTGTGTCTAGTTTCTTGAATTGAGGAACGGGATTCATGACTTGAAATCAGAGCTAGCACTCCATGTTCTCCTCATCACACTTCTGGCCAACATGTCCCCTTTTACATGGGTGACGACACAATTACATTTTTTCCCAGCAATACATGTAATCCTATGGGGAAGTGGAGAAAACCAATGTGTCATTATCTCAAGAATCAAAACTGCAAGCCATGCAAACTTACCTTCAAATGATATCCTGCTCTGTCCACTGTCATCAAATGCATTCGCAAGAATTTTTATACAGCTAGTTTTTAAATAGACCTCCTAATCAGAGCCCTTGGATTGGTCCTTTAGGCTCAAACCTGTGTTAACCTTTGAGCTGTTTGTTGCAGGTGGAGAATGCGAAGGTGGCGGAACACCTGTCACAATCATTACAGGACTGCTCCAGCGTACAGGAGATCTTCCAGTCGGTGTATGCAGCGGGGAGTCCCATGGCTGACAGCAGGGGCAGGGAGTTTGAGGTAGAGATTGAGAGGCTAAACAGGTGAGTACTGAACAGTACTTGAGAAAGATCCAAACACAAAATTTCTCAAATAGTAGTTTAATCTTAAATAGTTTTACTCATTGCATCAAGCACTGTAGAAGCATCTTCTTTAGATGCACAATGTTTTAAAGGGAGCTTGCAGTCAGATTACTCAGGGTGATTTTATTGGCTACACAGATGCAGATACAGATTCTCAAAGATCTTTGATAGAGCACATTTCCTTGCCTTTTTGCAGTCGTATCGAACACCTGAAGTCACAGAATGACCTCCTACAGCTGACCCTTGAGGAGAGTAAAGCCAATGCAGACAGGTTCAGTATGTTGTGTGGGAAATATGAGTCCAACAACACGGCTCTGCAGCTGGCCCTGTCATACAGCGACCAGATGCTAGAGGCCCTCGAGGTACAGCTGGCACTGAAGGAGACTGAACTGGGCTCTGTCCTGGCTTCATGTAGAGCTGCAGGACTTGGGGCATTTGGTAAGAAACTTCATTCACTCCTTCTTTGTGTGTTTCCATCCTCCCTTCTTTCCCTGCTTAATTCCTTCATTTATTGTCTTCTTTCCTCCTTTCTTATCTTTCTTTCTTTATTTATTTATGTACTGTGCTACTGGAAAAAGTTGCAGTCCCAAGGACCGGACGGGAAGCTGTGGTTCAGTTGTGGTCCAATCAGTGCTCTAGCCAGCGTCCGTTTTCCCGTCAATTGCCGGAAATTTGCTGCGTCTGACGGAAAATTTTCAAAACCAATCCGTCAACCTTGACAGACAAAAATCCTTGGTGGAAGCTACATGCGGCTTGGGGACGCCGTCTACGGACGTAAAAGCCACACACTGTTTGTTTTGCTATTGTTATGATTGTTGACAATGTGTGTCGGCGCTCTTTCACATACGATAATCTCATTAAAACCCGTTTTTCAAGGTCTCAATGGCAACATTTACTACTTTGTTGTGTCATTGGGAAAATGAATTTCGCGGCTGACGGAAAAAAAATTTGAGCTGGCTAGAGCCCTGGGTCCAATGTTCAAGGAATTTCCTGGTACAATTAAACTGTATATACTTTAGATATAGTGTCTGCCTTACACTACCAGTCGAAGATAAACTGTTGATGAAAGTTGTCTGATCTGTTTCACTCTCTCTGTGCAGGTGACGGTGACACAGATCCAGAAGAAGCCACTGCGATGTTGAAGCGAGCCCACGATAATCGCAAGGCTGCAGAAAATGTGGCCAAGCAGCTGTTACAGAGGCTGGATCGTAGCTGTGGTGCCATGTGTGGGGTACAGGGGTGCACTGCACAGCCATGGGAGGACCTGTCCTCTCACTCACATACAAGGTAAGGCAATACTGCACAACACAACACAACACAACACAACACAACACCTCATAACACAGGGGTGCACTGCACAGCCATGGGAGGACCTGTCCTCTCACTCACATACAAGGTAAGGCAATACTGCACAACACAACACAACACAACACAACACAACACAACACCTCAGAACACAGGGGTGCACTGCACAGCCATGGGAGGACCTGTCCTCTCACTCACATACAAGGTAAGGCAATACTGCACAACACAACACAACACAACACCTCACAACACAACACAACACAACACAACACCTCAGAACACAAGGGTGTACTGCACAGCCATGGGAGGACCTGTCCTCTCACTCACATACAAGGTAAGGCAATACTGCACAACACAACACAACACAACACCTCACAACACAACACAACACAACACAACACCTCAGAACACAAGGGTGTACTGCACAGCCATGGGGGGACCTGTCCTCTCACTCACACACAAGGTAAGGCAACACAGCACAACACAAACATCACTACACTAAACCTCAGAGCACAGGGGTGCACTGCACAGCCATGGGAGGATCTGTCCTCTCACTCACACACAAGGTAATACAACACTACACTACAGCACCTCAGAATGCTGGTGTACTGTGCAACGACTATAGGATCTATCCTCTCACTCACATACAAGGTAAGACAACACAGCACAACACAACACAACACAGGGGTGTACTGCACAACCATTGATTGGGAGGATCTATTCTCTCACTCACATACAAGGTAAAGATTTTAAACCAAGTCCTACAGATTCAAAAACACTTGTACAAGAATGAATAACTTTGTACCTTGTTCCATTGCCTCCTTCCAGTCATGCTATTGGTGAAACCTCAGATTCAGAACCAGTATCATACAGCCCAACGCAATGAAAACAGTACAACCCAACACATTACAGCACATTTCTGGGTGAGGCTGTGAACTTATGAATGACACTTTGTTGTACCATCTCTCATGTTGAGTGCCTGTTATTTGTCCCCCTCAGCACGACCAGCTCCACTGCCAGCAGCTGTGACACAGACTTCAGTAAGGAGGACGAGTCTCGGCTCAAGGACTACATCCAGCAGCTGAAGAACGACCGCGCGGCCGTGCGCCTGACCATCATGGAGCTGGAGTCTGTCCACATCGACCCCGACCCGCTGACCATGGAGCTGGTCAACCCCAGCGCCCAGCGGCTGGACCTGGAGAACGCTGTGCTCATGCAGGAGCTGACCGCCATGAAGGTGGGGCAAAATTTCCCTGGAAATCTTTTCCAGTTGTTTGGTTCACTTTAGTGTCAAATCACTTTGAAGGTTAATGATTTCCGTAAAAGACCATGTATTCTAACATGGCAGAATATGGACATTTTGTGCTATGCAGCTCCAGTCTTTGTTAAGAAATAAAATCAGGGCCCTTGAACAGAGACATGAATGGTTGCAAGCTCTCTCACTACTGGCACTTATGGTCCACCATTCAGGCCATGCATCCATTATGTCCAAGAGGTTATGTGACAGGAAACAGGAGCAGTGGATTCAATCATTTCTTAACAATAGCAGAGACTTGCACTATCATAAGTTTTTTACAGTAACTGTTAAAAAATATGTTTCATGGATAGAAATTCTACTATGTTGTATACAGGAGGAGAAGGCAGAGCTGAAAGCACAGTTGTATCTCATGGAGGAGGAGAAGAGGCTCTGGAGCTGAAGATCACGTCTCGAGATGCCCAGGAGCAGGCCTACAGGTGCAGATTGACCATCTCCAGTCTGAAGTCAAGGAGCATCAAAGGGTACAGGACAACCAGGTAAATTGGATGCAATATGCCGTAAATGCATTTAACTATTTTAAGTTTGGGGATTTAATTTCATGGCAGTGGAAAAAATGGAGTGTTCGCGGTGGTTTTGAATTCGCGGTAGTGCCATCCCGTGAACTTATTTACAGTATTGTACTGTAGTGGCATACTGTATTATGAATATTCGTGGTGGTTTAAAGTTTGCGGTTAAGCGGCCACCGCAAAAATACACTAATATAGAACCACTGCGAAAGTCTCTGCATTTACAGTACATCACACTTGAGTTCAAATCTGGCTGGACCATTCCAAAAAACATAATGCATTCTTGGCCTAATGTATGGAAGTTGAGCACACACCACGAGCACACTGTGGAATAGTCCCCTACTGTAGTGTTTGCTGAGCTTTGGGGCTTATACCCTATAGAAATAGGGTGTCAGGGGCGGTACCCTGTGTACGGAAAGGTGCGGGAAGTTAACTAAGTGTATATTTCAGGTGGGCGTCCCAGCACACACAGCCACACCTATTACGACGTTAGAAGAGCTGCGTGTTCACGTGGGGGGCGACACCGAGGTCTCACAAGCCTTGGCAGACGTGCTGCGCCGGGAAAAACGGCTCAAGGCGCGCATCCAGGAACTGGTGACCACCTTGGAGACGGTGCAGCGTAACAACGAAACCAGGCATCAGCAGTCGGCGGAGTTTGTTAACGACCTTAAAAGGGCAAACAGGTAGATTTTATCAAGTGTTCCTGTGTGAGATTTAAATCAGAAATAGATTGTTTCAATACTGTATGATGACAAGAATAAAAGGTGTACGTTTGTAAGCCAGTTAGAGGCATTACGAGATTAGTACAAATCATGATGTCAGGATGTAGAAAGAAATGTTGTTATATAAGTGCACCACACACATAATCTTTCTGTCAAAGATAGGACTGTCATACTTGCAACACACTTGGTAGAGTTCCTTGTCTCAAGACAATTTGGCGTCATTAAATCTGTACAATTTTCCCCCCGCAGTGGTCTTGTTGCAGCTTATGAAAAGGCAAAGAAAAAGCATCAAAGTCGGCTGAAGAAACTGGAGTCCCAAATGATGGCCATGGTTGACAGACACGAAACACAGGTCAGCTTGTTTTTTCTTTGTTTGTCTGTTTGTTTGAAGAAGGTCCTTTATGAACTAATGTTTCTGCGTCTTGTTGTGTACCATAGGTTTCACTGTTGTTTACCTGGTTTGTGTGTTGTGTTGTATTGTGTTGTGTTGGCATATGAAATAGAATGGAGTATGACTGTGATGTGTGAAATGGACATGGTTGTGTAATATAATATCAAGAATTTTGAATTGATTTATTGTAAACTTGTGTTCTTATCCCATTTGACAACAGGTGCGAATGTTAACACAGAGGATAGCACTCCTCGAGGAGGAGAATTCTCGACCACAGACCAACGAAACCTCCTTGTAGCAGCATTACAAAAAACAGAAGTGGAGGAATTTTCAGTCCTCAACTGCTTAGATGGCTTTGGTGAATTTCCCCCAAGAGTTTCAAATGCATGAAGTGGGAGTTGGATGACATGTAGTTCATCACCCTGACAGTAGGGGGAGCTGTTTTGAATCTGACTCTACATGACCACTAAGTTAAGCCACACCATTTGATCATTTTCCTTTGATACTTACTGTCACATGTTTCCGAATTTGGCAAGAGAATGAACTGACTCCAATCCCAAAGCAACTGATGTCCATGCCCCATCTGTTGTTTTTGATAACTGTCAGATACGTTAATGCAATGAATTAGTAAGTAAAAATGCAGATGCCAATTGCAGTTGATAAGATGATTTATGACTGGACAACTTTGCAGTGTTACTGGGCTCTCTGCACCCATTCAGGGTGGAGGCATTTTTGTGTCTTATTGATCAGTTACTGTTTCATGTTCTTCTCATAGAACAACAGATCACCTCATTTTCCAATATGTAATGATATATTTGCTATGTTATGTATATTCTAATGCTAATTCTGATTATCAATTTAAGCAGCAATATATTTCTTAAGAGTCAGGAACTTTGCAGTAGGGAGGCTGCATGTCTTTGTATGGTGCTCAATGAAAGAAGAAAGTTCTGTTGTCTTCCTTGGCTTCTCAAGCTGGCTAATTGTCTTGAGTAGTAATGTATCATATACCCCAATGTTGCATGTGCATGGTATGTTTCAAGCATGTTCTTCTCAGATGCAACAGAAGTGATTGCCATAACTTCTGTAGTACAGGTTCGTTCTGTAGCTTTGTGAGTCAACAACTGTAAATGCTGAAGACTTCAGTCAAACCCAGGGCCTCTGACTTGCACCAAACAACCGTGTCCTATTAAGACATTGTAATTCTATTTAGGATGGAAGTGTGTCTGTGTGTTTACTACGAAACTTGGTCAAATTTAGTGAGGTTCATCCCAACATCAAGAAGTTGCTAAAATTTGGAGTTGTGGTATCTTTGAGTTCATGGTTGATACTGTTACAATGGAAATGTGACAGCAAAAATCTTGTACTTAAAAAACATGACATATTTCAGGAATTACAGTAGTTAATGGTGCTTCCCTTCAGTCTCTACAATGCTCACAAAAGTGCACAGTGCTGGGTGTGTCTTTAGGCCCACATTCTACTAGATGATGATTGCTGAGTGGCTCTCGAGCAACCAAAATGGATTTGTGTGATGAATGATTTTGTAATTGGTATATGATGCACAATGCAAAATACTGACTTGAAAGACAACAAAACACAAAAACACATTTTAAGAATTGTTTTAAGAAATTTGTTGAGCAATCTGTCAAATATTTGGTCACTCATTTTTGCTCAGTGGTTGCAGACTGGTGGAAAGTGGATGTAATTAGAAAGGCGGCTATCACAAAGAGGTATTTTACCAAGCATGTAGAGATTGTAATAGGTATTTCTTCAAGTACATCTCATTTTGTTAAGTTGAAGACATTCAATAACCACTAACGCATGTACATGTACGATTCTAGTTTCACCTTCGATTTTACCTTTGCAATATAACTATTTCTCAATTATTTATTCTCAGACAGGCGTATACATTATAGCATAGCCATCTGAGATATCTTTTAGTTATTTCACTTTATCGTATACCAACACGGGCATTTACATGTATTTTTGATGAAGATCTTGTATTGGGATATATTTTTTGATTCAATGAATTGTGGAAAAGGCTTTGCAGGAGTTGCAAGACTGACAAGGCATGGCGGATATTGTGCAGTATGTTTGTGCAGTTTTTACATTTTATGTAAACTTTAAGTAAAATGCCAGGAAACTACATTTACTTCTTTCTTGTCTCATGTTTGTGTTTGTTTCCTTTCATTTCTTGTTAACACTGTATGATGATTTACATCACACACTTGGAGACAAATGACAGAAACTTTTTTATTAAGTTTTGTGTAAAAGTAGGTGGTAATCCACTATGTCTTGGGCATGATATAGGAAGGCGGAACCCAGCCCTCTCCTTCCACCACCTTCTACCTTGCCAGCCAAAACCAGGTACCCATTTTTAACTAGGATGGACTAAGAAGAGTCATGTTAAGTACCTTTCCCAAGGATACAATGTCTAGTTAAGTATGACAAGAATTGAACCTATGACCGCTTGATATTGATTGAGTCCACTAACAGCCACTCGATATTACATATTTCTGCAGACTCAGAGGACAAAGCTTTGAGCTTTGTTCTGATCCAAGAGTGACTGCATCATTACTGTAGTTCCTTTTTTGTGGGGACTGTTTGAGTAGCTCTCCTGGCACTGTTCAGTGCACATGTGCAGTTGGCCGAATCACAGGGACAAGGTATGCTTACATGTATGTAAGGTTATAGTCTGGAAGTAGGGACTCAAACTGAATACACGCTATTGCTGTTCAGTACACGTGTGTATGTGTGATTCTTTCTCTGTGTAAGAAGGGATACAGACCAGTGAACAGGGACTTCATTTGGTGTTTTAACTTGAAATTTAAATTTGTGAACAATACCGATGATGTAATACAATGGCAATGCATATTCACTGTGATGTGATTATGGAGTGGACACAAAAAAAATGCAATTTACAAGATTTACATTGCTTGAAGAAGACAACAGTCTAAAATGTGTGGTGATTTCTCTTTGTGTTGGGTTAAAAGTTTATACATGTAACTTAAAGGGGCATTCCACTCCAGAAGGGAGTCTTGTTTTCCAATAGATAATGTGTCAATGAATACATAATTAGCCGAATTTTGTGGAATTCATCTTGGGATGAATTACGCGATGTGTGTTTTGTAAAACAATAATGACACTCACTAAACCCATGCAGACCCTTCCCATGCATTCCTTATACGCATAGACACTTTCTTTATTGTACATATTTTCAGAATAAATGAGGTACGCTAAGCACACCAAGAAGGCAAATTGCTCATAAGATAGCAAAGAGTACAAGAACAAGACGAGATTTCTTAGCGAACCTGAAATTAGTTTTGTAACCTTACCTAAAAGTTTTGCATTGTATTCAGCCATAGGATTAATTCAATTAGAGGGTACTTGGGGAGTTTAGTAGAAGGCTGAATGCTTTTGAGGCACGTGGAGCAACTGGGTACTTTATCGTATAATGTGAAGTAGTATGCAGTTATTACTTCCTAAAATTAATATCTATCGGAAAATAACACTCCCGTGTGGAGTGGAATGCCCCTTTAAACTGTGACAATAATCATGTTTTCTAACTACAACACTGATGAACTTTCAATACGCAAGATATGCAAAGGCTGATGACATTGTATTCTTTCAAAAAGCACATGATACATACAGGGAAATCAGAGAAAGGGAACTATTTCTACCAACTTGGTAAACTTTTCTCTTTCTTCATTCAAAGGATGGTAGGACATTAGACATACATTTAGCTGCTCAACAGTGTATATATTAGGTTTTGTTGCAAGCGAAAAGTACAGGATACAAAATAACGTTTTACGTGTGCCAATAGCTTCAGCTCTCATCGGTGTCTAACATTTTTCCTGAGTAATTACACTAATATAAATAATCGGGACAGAAGATCATAGAATGTTTACAATATCTACATGATAAGTTAGACAATTTGGCATCTTCTACGGTTATTTGAAAGCAATACACTGCAACAATAGGACTTCACTCATAGTAGAAATCCTTGCACTTAGCAGAGTAAGATAGAAATGCATGACCTTGTCATAGGGGTATACTTAATAATAGTTATGGTATCAAGCAACTGCAAATACATGGCCACAAAAACACAAATTACGATTACAAACAACACTATAGAATTGATGACTTGCATATTCTATTAGTCATTTGGGATGTAAGAAGTCCATCACTTACACATATGAAAGGTTTTTATTTTGGCACCAATGTTGTGAAGTATCATGTTATCTGAATCTAAATTCTTCTTCATTGTCTTGTCTAGTATATAACTGTTGGTGTCCGACAAGTTTGTGCAAGATCCGCTAGGGGGCGTTGTTGTACGTAGTCGTGCTACCGGGAAGCCTCGTTCACGTTGTTCTGTTCAGGCAGCGGTTGTAGACCGTTCTGGGTGTCCAGGTTCATTTTGGGCTGTGCTTTCGGGGTGGACCTCGGCGTGTTTTGTCGGCTACAGTGTTCGGGTATAGGCGTGGCGTAGAATTCCTTGGAGACTGCAAAAAACGACGGTAAAAAATCAAGACTATATTACTTCACTTGGAACAATGTAAGTGCGGTGACCAACAATTAAAGCCCATGTAAGTGCGGTAACCAACAATTAAAGCCCTCTAATAGTTATAGCCCACATACTTTTATGTAAGTCATAATCTGTAAATGCCCCAAAAAGTATTGTCCGACAAAATCGCAGACACATCGCTGAGCTACAGTCACATGATCAGGCATGTTTACATTGGCTAATCCGTTAATTTTCATGGACAGTCGGCATCGCATATGGTATATTCTTCCACGAAAAAGTATGACGCGGTTTTACGTACTGACGACTCTGGGATGACGTTTGGCCTGGATCTCGGGTGCCCACCAGGGAGTCCCTCCCCGCAGCCAGGAGTCCTCCTCTCCCAGCCCGCGCAGGTCCCACTCAGGGTGTCGGCACTCCCACCACGACACCAGCGCGCCAACCGCGTAGGCGATAGCCGCGAAGAAACCAAACACCTAGAGATGGAAAGACGTTAGGGCAGAATTCTAGAGTGCAATCAGGCTGGTATTTGCAGAGAGGGCAGAAGAGACTTGGGGGCTATGGCTGGATACCAGGCTGAATTAGAGCGGGTCTGATATCGTTAGCACATTGCAGTTGCCAGCTAGAGATTGCTTTTAAATGATGCTGGCAGATCAACAGCACTTAATTTGCCAGTTGTACTGATTTCCAACAATTTGATCTTTAGTTTTCTAAAATGCAAAATAACGCAGAGAAGATATTAGTATCCAGCAACAACAGCTACCAAGGAGGTTGAAAAAGGAACTTAAATATCCTTCTAACCAAGGAGGTTTCTTTTTCAACCTCCTTGTTTTAACCCACTACTTGCAGCACGCATTTCCGTACGGCCACGTGACCGTGGGTCAATATTTCTAAAGAAGGCCGAAATATTGGTTGAAAGTTCATCGCGTGCATATTACTTGTGTTGGAAAGGAACTTGGCGTGTGACCATAATATTGATAACAGTAACAGCTTCAGAGATCATTAATAGTACGTTACTAATGCAAGTTGTAAATCAGGGGGTCACAGGAATGACCCTTGAGGCACCCCGCCCAATGCATGATGATATCAAATCTAGAATTCTTACCGTTCCAGCCGCCAGCCCGCCAATGTTGTACGCTCTTGCTGCCAGGAAACACGAGGCGAAGATGTACAGGATAACTGCTATACAGCAGTAGATAAACTCCTGGAAAAGAGACCAGAATACACAAGGAACGTTAAAACATTTTGGTAAATGTATAAGATGACAACATATATTCTCAATGACCCACAGTTAGGGCGAAATCTCTGTAAATGAAATTTTCCTCCAAGAGCAGACTGACTATACAGTGTACGAATCAGAAGTGTGTGATATGAAATCATGCAATGACGAACAATATCTACTTATATATACTGTTACTTACAAAGAGTGACCAGTTGATGGGGCACATGAAGATAGTCAGGGTGATGTACAACACCATCAGAGTCAAGGTGATCCAAAAGGTTGTCATAGACACGAACTCGAAGAAGCGATAGGTGGAGTGGAAGTCGGAGTACCAGTCAGAGCAGGCCACGCACAGGAACGCTATCATATCCAGGATCTGTAAGGAAAACAATTTTCAGTATACATTTAAGAAAATAATAGAAATGCGTTTTAACAACAGAAGGAAGGCAGAATTTCATCGCAGCCTTCATCATGCTTGAATAACTGTGGCCATGTGAGTCAGAAGTGTTAGGAAGTCTATAGCGCCCGCCGTCTCCATTGAGTGATAGTTCATTCGAATTGAGACTAGTATTAGAATGCAGCTGCTTACTGCATCTTTATTTTAAAATCCTGGCACAGTAGAGGACAAATTATCTTCTTTTTGGACTAAGGTTGTTATTCCCAAGCTTACGTCACGTGCTTTGAAACGTCATTAATTCTAACATTTGAAAACAGCTCTAATACCTTCCTCAAACAAAACGGTTCTTTGAAGTTCAACTTTGCAACGCAAAGTGTACCTGATACCAACGTCAACATTTTCTTTAACAGTGAACATAATCTCATGAAAGCTATCAAATTTCGTACAAAAACAGATGTTTAATGCCAAAACTTACAATAATGAGGTGAAGTATTAGTACATCAAAGAGCTTGAAGGGGCGTCATCCAATCAAGTAAAATTGAACTTGACGGCACCTTCGTTCATTTGTGTACCATGATCCAATTATCAATGGTTGGCAGTTTGGTTGGACAACATGTTATTGTTTACATTCACACAAATTGTGTTTTCCTAAAGACAGGAAGACCTAAAGTGTTTTGCGCATAGCTCTGTCCTTCCAAATTATTTCTGAGTGCAGACACAAGTCAACACTTGAAAGTTTTCCCAGCTTCGTCGTAACCTGAATAGTTTTCGTCAGACTGAGTCACAAGTTTTTGCCAAAATGACTCACAGACCTCGACTACAACATCGGGCACTCTTCCGAAAATGGACCGAAAGCACAAACTGGCACCCAGCCACCCAGCTGTGCGTTACCATTTTAGAGTAAACTCTGGCAACTCTTCTCCATATCGAACATTACAAACTGAACAACTGTGGGAAAAGGCTTCTAGTGTTAACTGCAGTGCCAAGTACTAGTGTATCAAGGCATATTGCCATATATAGTGTGTTGTTTACAGGACTTGTCAGCGCTACAAATGTTGTTTCAACACCTGTGTAAAAGTTTATAAACACATTTATCTAAAAAGGTGCGAAGTGACAAGCAGATACGGGTAAATTCTGAAGCACTTCCTATACGTTGCGCTTCTCAAGCCCTACAGGATATGACATAGCGGCTGAGAGGAGGGGGTGTGTTGGTATAAGATAGGCGTGGTCGTACAGGTCGCGTATTTCTCGTCAATATGTCATGTTTATTTTTAACTGCAGTGCTTGTCTCCGCTGAATATAGGTCCGACATCTCAGATGAACTCCACTGCCATATATGCCTGCTGTGGCACGCCGAGCGTTTTTCACATTCCGAGCGCTGGCGACTTTCCATGCTATGCTAGCCTTCGGATTTAAAAATAAAAAACACTCTAGACTTCTATCCTTCTCAATGTTTCCCGCACGTTTCATTACCGTAGCGGGTAGTCAAATTAGAGCTGTTCCTTTCAAAGTTTGTCATGCCAACTAGATACTTTGGTACAGACCGATCTAGAAGGGTTAGAAAGATTTGAACGAACGTGCGCCTCATACAAAGTGCGCCCGCCTAACATTACAAAACACAGTCAGCTCTTGTTTTCTTACCATTTCCACGATTTTGACTATCCCGGGGATCGTGCAGGGGTATTTCCAATGACAGCGACATCTGCCCCTCTGCTTCTGTCTTCTCTGTTCTTCTTCCCATTCTAACTGTTCCAATATGGCCACTTGGGTCTCCGCACCGCTGTCTTCAAATGGTTCCACTTGATGAAAAGTTCCTCTGGTGTCAATACTTTCCGCCATGGCACCAGTCAGTCCTAACTCAGACTTCTGAAATCACGTAGTCCATATAGAAATAGTCCTTAAAACGCAGGGTACACGAACTGTAGTTTTGATCTCCTGACCAGGAAAACTATCAATCTCTTAACTCGGAGCTATCCTCTGCCCAATTCAATTCCTCCATCGCCCAGGATGACCGTAGGTTTGCGCAGACGATGTCAGGAGAGTCCAGCTATCGCCCCCGCCCGTGAGGATGGGGAATGCGTTAAGGATAGCAGTTCCCCCTGTTCCGTGTGGCGACTGTTGACATAATGCGGCTCGGAGCTGCCTCCGGGTTCAAAGAGAAACTCGGAGAGAGGGAAAACGCCGTCTGGTCAGGCACTCCTGTCACGTGACTCCTCCATGTGTATTTTTAGCGCGGTTTTAAATGACGCGGGAAATGTGGAAACCCGGGCCTTAAATGTATCACTGTCCAGGAGATAATTAGATTTACGTGGCCAGGCCATTTCTAGATCTGTGGGGAGAAATGTAGCTTCAAGTCAAGGAGGTTCAAAAGCGTTAGATCGTATAGTCACGTAGAGGTCCCATGCTTGAACGTTTGTGTTCTATATTTATAGTGTGATTAACGTCTTTGCGGACACAGAGGGCGCGACCTTTCCGAAAACAAAGTTGACACTTTTCATTCGGAATACCAACAGGGTAACACCAACAAGGCTTAAAACCCGCTGAATCCGTAACCTCTGGTGAGCAAAGTTATCTTTTCTGAGCTAACCATAACTTGTGAATCAATCACTATACATCCAAGGTGTATCTTATATACAGAAGGTCACATCAATGTTACTTTCTTTCTTTTCGGATTTGTGGAGAAAATTGAAAGAAGGACCGGCGGGCGAGTTAAAACAAAATCACCCACATCCATGCCCACATACTTCTTCTGTACGGTGCAGAAACTCAAATCATTTGATAAGTTCTTTGAACAAAGTCTCAACACAACGGCGTACGTTTGGAGATGTTTCGGTAAAGAAACTTGGACAGCTAGCCAGGAAGACAAGGTCTTTCTTTACATGCCGGTACCAAAATATGAACATCCTGAGGTCAATGTTTGCCCAGAATTGGACATGGGATCCCTGATCGTTTGAATCCGTAGAAACAAACGATAACAATCCATCCACCAGAGTTTCTTAAGTTATACTGACTACCAATATCCGGAAACACACAAAGACAGACAGACACACAGCCACACACACAGACACGCAATAAACAATATCTCTTTTTCATGGAGGTAATGTAGCGGGTAACTTCGAGAAGTTGGCTAGGTCTAGCCGGCGTATGTTTCCTGTAGCCATTGCCCGTGGCGTGATAGTTGTTCACATCGGTGCCTTATCTCCTGCGAGCACGGCACTCCGACAAGTCCCAATCTCCAACTGCAGACGGTTATCGGGTGATCTTGAGCCTGCAATAAGGACAGTGGCGGGAAAACGTATCTCACGAGCTTCCTGCTCAGGGTGTTTGCTGTACGCGCCAACCCCTCCCCGTCCATTGCAATCCGGATAAACGGTTTTAAACCTGAGTCAGACCGCCCAACTTGATCCCACAAGGGGTTAAACTATCGGGAGGAAGTATTTCGCCTGCAATACTTGAACTTCACACAAGTCGTTTTCTATTTCTGAATCGCGTGATTCGTATGCTACAGAAAAAAATGATACGCGAAGAGAATGCGATTTTAATTTTTTTTAGATCAGATATTTTTTTACAGAACATGAAACAAAAAAAGATAGTTCCGATAGAATATTCTTGTCCACTTTAACACGTGACGAGGTTTATTCGTCGTACGACCGATCTACGATGGCAAATCGAGGATTGCGATCGCGAGTGTGCTTCTATAACTAGTATAAGCTTCATCTGTCTTGCGACGGAGAAAGTTGCTGTATATACCTGTTGATAGTCGTTGTTGATGTTCTTTCATAGCTTTGATGAAAATTCTACGCCAAAAACGGTCGTGAAGACGAAGTGAGCACGCCACTGGGATGGTTGTTGCCAGAGATATTTTAGGTAACACCGCGTAGTCGTGAAAACAAGTAGCTTTTTTCAGGCTGGAGTCTTCAACTCAAGGGACAGCTCGTTCACTACCAGAGATGCATGGCAACATGCTATCTCGTTCACATTGAGGAAGGATAATGTATCTTGGCTATTTCGCTTAGAAAATAGAGCGCCTAGAGAGTACAAACCTTCATTAATTAAGTCATTCTTGGCGGTTACTTGAGACACAAGAGGTTGATTTGGTCAAGGACATGGTATAGTTAGCCGGGTACCCAGCCGTATTTAGTATAGCTACCGAGTCAAATATATATGCGGAGAGGACTGAGAAGAGACTCGGGAGCTATAATACAGCTGGATATCAGGCCATGGTATAGTCGGTAGGCACACCAGCTCGAATGAGGAAGATAATTTCTTTGACTTCGTAAGATGTCTTGGCATGATTTCTGCGACGGGAGCTAGTTCTCCTGGCATGGCATCTCAGCCATCCGCAGTCGCCTAGATTCTTGCCCGGGGAAACTGTTCCTGGATCACGGTCTCAAAAATGTGGCCACTGTTCTCTTCGTACCCAACACCACCCCCAACCTCCCCATTGTTTTCGGGTTATCCCTACTGCGTCTGAACGACCGCGGCATGCACCCAATAAGCCCATCTACTTACCCCGTCACCCTTCGACGTCACCCGGTGTGTTCTGACTTTCCTTTCGATGTTTACCTTTAGTCTCCACCAGACTGACTACGATAGCCATTATAGGGAGAATGATTTGCCAGGGGAGTTTTGCTACCAGAGGAGTTGGTCGGTGGAGCAGGGGAAACATGAACCTATTAGTGTGGACTGACTCCTCTGGCCAATTTCCCGATTTTTGTGTGCCAAATTCTACGATCCCGTACGCCTATAGAAAGGCCTGGTGGAGGCTAGTTTACCTTAATGTTCTTGCCAATTCATGATCAGCAGTAGGGTCCTATTCGTTAGACACTTATTCCCTGATCCGCTCCCGAATGTTTCGCAAAGTGCCAAGCATGTACGTGTAGTACTGTTCCTCTTACGCGAGCTTACGTTACCTTCGAGGCGGTCAAGGACGCCGTGAACTCCGAACCTATCCCAGAGAGGCGCTGTGCTTGTTTCCCACGGGGTTAGTAACAATAATAGTGAACACGTCAGTCCCAATGGAAAAGCCATGTCCATCTCACTCCAACAGTAACAACACCAACACAATCAACACGTTAAACACGCCATGTTGATTTAGACAAAGTAAACGGGCGAACAATGACAACCCGCCGCCCATAGCGACTCACAACTGCGTGTTAGTCGGATCAACTATCAAATGCCTTTACGCTATACTGTATGTGCAAAATACACTGTATTGTGCCGCTAGCAGGTGTTAGCACATGTTCACATAGCATATCCTCCGGACATTTTGTTAAACTTTTAAAAACTGTTAGTCAAAGTTGGAGACAAGAGTTAAGCTTTGAGCAGAAATATCACGAACGGAGGACGTAGAACGACTTCGTCCAAGTTTTCGAGCTGCTCAAGTTTTGACTATGATCCGAGCGATGGGATTACTCTAAAAAAAGATGGCTTCAGAAGAAGACTTACAGGAAGACAAGGCAAGGAAAGGTGTGCTCCAGGAATCCCAGGTGGCTGCAGAGATGCTGACAAGACGTCTACAAGAAGAAGAGGACAGATGGAAGGAAAAAACTTTCGCACACTGTTGTCACTTGCACAGGTACGTAATGCAGGTAACTGTTACAGTGTGTAATGAGTGCACGAAAGTTTTGTACGAAAAGTTTTGATGTGCAAACTTGTATGGGGGGGATTTGTAACAATTTGTTTACATTCTGACTACTGACTACTTTTCAAGCTAGATATTGATTAAATCAGAAAGGACTTGGTCGCATTCGTCGGTCGTTCGATCGTCGTACGATTATAAACAGAGGACATTCATTGGATAGTAATGCAGGTGTCGTCCAAAATTCATGTATCCTGATGTCCAAGATGTACTGACAGACATCGAAAATTTGGAGGTACGTTCTCTACCTTTAATAAACAGTCATTGTTCGAAGAAAATTGATAGTAACTTAAACATACGTGGCTGATGAACCTCTTCAACGATCATGTATCCTGTTAAGGAAAAGGCTGTCGGCTGTTGGCTCTGTCGCCGCCTACTAGAAATTTTGTCGACATAAAAATCGTACCATGACCTGCGACGAATTTGACCGCACCATAATATGCAAAGAAGGAAAGCCTCGGGATACAAATTTTACATTAATTGTCTCCAGAATGTGAGAGGTTTTCTCATATGTCAGCTCCATTCCAATTTTGGGAGGACATATCTTGGGTGTTTACGTCACTGGGTTGTAGGACGTTTTAGGATATTTTTGACTGATGTTTCTCTGATGTTGATCAGATATAATAATATTTCTGATGTTTTTCGTCATAATGAGGTGAGATTACGCGCGAAGATGCCGTCTATGCACCTGCTGTGGCCATGGCCGAACTGCAGCGTAGCACTGAAGACTAGGAGTGAGTACCCTCACAGTGTACCGGCGCAAAACCTTTTATTATTGTAGGACCGGACTTGAAAAAAAAATCAGTAGACCGGATTTTAACCGATTAGAAAATGAACAAATTATACCGGCAGGCGTCACGTGTTTGAAGGCTTACCGGCCCAAGAAAATAAAGATTAGGTCTAGGTTCTAGTCCTAACCTGCACCTGGTGTTCTGGACCTGGACCGTACCTAAATAATGTAAATTCTCCGTACCGGTACCCACACCTAGTGATGACCAACCCACGTACGTCTATCAAAGCTCCCATTCTTTAATACCCAAGAGACATGACGTTTCAAACAAAACTATAAAGGGAAGTTATCATCGTCTGCTGTATTTGGTTTGAGAATATTTATAGGGGGCAGGTTCGGTCGTCAAATACGAAGAGGTTCCGTTTTCAGGTCGAGCCGGTAACCCGAACCTACTGCAGACCTCCCAGCGAGGCTCTTCAGCCTATTTCATTCGACTTAGCAAGAACGTGCCAGCTGACAGCCTTCAAGCAGATGCTCTCTTGTGCCAAATGGATTTAGAAGCATCAGGTTCTAAATGTTGGGCCTCTGAAGTACGCAACACTCTAGAGAAATGTGGCTATGCTTTCGTCTGGCAAAACGCCCAGTCAACAGTCTCAAGTACACCTCAAATTATTTCATCAATCTATCAACGTTTAAAAGATATTTATTTCCAGACCTTTCTATCTGAAATCCACAACGATAAAAGAGTTGCGACTGCGAAAAACAAACTACGAACATACAGACTATTAAAACAATCTTATAAAGAAGAAGAATATCTTAAGATTGCCAATGTACGACACAGATCTACCATCACCAAACTAAGAATCAGTTGCCACAAATTACGAATCGAATCAGGAAGACATAACCACACTCCTCTAGATCAAAGAATATGCCAATTTTGTAGTTTAGGGAAAGTAGAAGATGAAGTACATTTTACTATGGATTGTCCTTTGTATGATAGCGATAGGACCATTTTATTTGACTATGTGTTAAGTAAATATCCCCACTTTAGATACTTGAATAGTAAAGAGAAATTTATATTCCTGACAGCTTTTGACAAACCAACTATAACCAACCATACAGCTAGCTACATTTATACAATTACCAAGAAGCGAGAGGAAGTCGAATGTCTTAGAATAGATTAGACGCACATCTACATATATTGATGTGTATGATTGTTTCCATTGTTACATATATGTGATTCTTACCGTGTGACCTGTACTTAGCCCAGTGGGGCAAAAATGTGCAATAAAGGTCTTCATTCATTCATTCATTAATCATCTACCACCATACTGTTGTCGTACTATCGTAGTAGTACTACAAAACATGGCATGTTCGGAACGAATTTAGAGCAAAAGAAACGCAATATATCGTCTCAATACTTTTGCAAATGAATGTATCTGGATGTTGTGTGCTATAAAGTATTGAGTAGTTAATTTACGTATATATATACTGGTACTCTTCGAGTTCGATGGAAGACTTGAAGAGAAGAAGACCAAACGGGTACCAATCATATCAAACACATCTATGAAGTTTCGTCTTCCATGTCACACCAAGATGAAAATTTTGATATGCATGGTCTTTATAAATGTTTTTCTGTCAGAAGCACTATTTTATATTTTAATATAAAATAGTAGTTGGGCTGGTCGACCATGCGCATTTTCACTGAAACATGTCTACCAAAGTAAGCCCACAGCAAATGAATGTTATAGCTGGCATCCACGCGCTCATTAATTTTCGCCTGATTGAAAAATAAGATTTTTTTTCCTTCGTCAGAGATATCGATGGTCAACATGGCGAGAAAGTACCGAAATGGGAAATCTGTTGTGTTACAGAGCGTAAATGATTCTACTTGTAGCTTGTAGAAGCTTCAAAGCAAAAGTGAAACTAGCGAGTTAGCCATAACTACGGTAGTTGTAGAAAGAAAACTAGTTGGATATTTGTAAAACTTGTGGCATCACTACAAAGTGGTAAGTGATACCAGTCTACCACACTAGTATCACTTTTACTACACTAGTTCACTTCTTGAATACAAGTACGAAGGATGTGTCTGTGCTGGCATGTTTTGTCACTTCAATTCTTATTGCATTGTTGGTGTCAATTTTGAAAATCTATCCATCTTGTTTTTTTTTACCCATCTTGCTCCCCCCCCCATCTTATTACTTTTGCAATCTGGAAGGATGTTATCCATAAAATTTACCTGCTGTGACCTAATGGTTTTAGGTTGTAAGCCCCCTAGCGGTACAGAAGAGCCATTAGGCGGAAACTTTCAGTATTGCAGCAATTGAGGTTACATTACACAATACCGAACAGGTGTGAGTTGCTTCTCGTCAATGATAAAACGTCGCATATCTCAGGACTAGAAGAGTTCTCAGTAAATAGCTATGATGTTGATGAGTTGTGAACGTATTGCTTAATGATTCACTTCAATAGATACCCTTCCAAAAATGGTACAGCCCTTTTTACAGCTGGTAGCAGATAAAGTTACAGCTGATTACTCACTTGAAGGAAGTGGAAACAGTGACTGGCAGCAGTTCCAGAGGAAAGGGAATATTTGGAGTGGACGTGTGTGTGTGAAAGTGGGGGTCTCCAGGGATTCGGGGGTCACGGGGAAGGTGTAGTTAAAATGGAGTAGAATGGCAAAGTGTGGTGTAGAAATAAATTGGCAAAAGGACAGAAAGCTGGTTGTGAATCAGTGATGAAGAATGGAGGGGGAGGCAACATGAAAAGGAGATTGCTCAGCTGTACTGCTGCGAATTGGGGAGGGGGTTCAAAGTATCGAAGCACTCTAATAAGGTTAGGAGGTTCGATTTTTCAGCAGCCAGGAGACTGTTTCTACTCACCTCTCAGTATGAGTTTCCCTGCACACCTTTATAATGTATTATTTTTTTACCAAAGGAGCATTTATCATATGATAAAACCACCTTGGTATACCTTACTACTTCAAGGTAGTTTTCTTTGTAACGTTGTATGATATATATACATGGGTAATACAGTAGATATGTGTGTGTGTTTGCTTTAGCATTAATTACATAACAGTACAGTCACAAACGTGACCTTTTCTCTTTCCCGAGCTACATTCTGGTATATTGGAACCCAGCGGTTAGAGTTTCATCCTAAGAAAGGCCCCGACACTGTGATTAATAACCTAAGAACAAAGCAAACATCTAACGTTTCCTCAGGAACAAAAGCTTGCAGGTGGCAGCACAGGCGACAGCACCTATTGACGTCTGTGGATTCTGTTTTCTCAGGTTACAACATGAAAACTTCAGAAAGCAGGGCACGGTGGCCAGGGGAGTCTCCGTGGAAAAACCTGGGCCTTGTGAGTACATCTTCCTCTTCATACATACTTTGTGACTCCGAGAGTATCTTAAAACTGTATCAGACTCCTTTGGTTGTCGATGAAAGTAAAGAAATTAGCCAAATTGGTTGAAGAATTTGCTAGAGTCAGCAGGGAACAGAATCATAGTATTCTTGTGGCCAGGTATAATTGAATTTCCTCTGGCAAAAAATCAACCTGCTTGGCCAATTTTTACTATTTTTCAGCTTCTATGGGAGCCTGGTAGAGACTAGAGTTTCTTACTCTAACCTGGTTTAGAAAAAGTACTGAATGCTGTTGTCATATCAAGAATCTGTTCAGTCAAGTCTCAGGTTGGGGTATCATGAATATTATGTCAAACTCTGCTTCAATAGTTACCCACTACTTTAGTTTCTACAATCAGAGCACACCACTGTCATGGTGCAAGTTTTGCAAACATTGTATCCTGTATGTAGTGACTACTGTTAGGATTTAAAGATTAGAAAATGATCACAGCAGACTGTATGCTATTAGCCAGGTTTGTTGTTGTAATTAATAATGTACATGTAATGTTTGGCTAGTTGAGTAACGTTACTTATATGCAACCATTATTTATTCAGGAGAAGATAGAAAGAAAAATAAATGTATCCTATCATCTAAAACTTTACGTATCCTTTTATACAAAACTTGCAAATTACAGAGTCAATTTTCAAATTCTAGATATGTTATGTTATGGTCTTATGGTCTTATCCATCTCAAAATTGTAGAGAGTTCAATATGACAACATAGTATAACAACAATCAGCAATGATTTTTTCATACGTTGTTTTCCAGTTCCAGCTTACATCGAAGTGTTGCATGCTGCATCCAGCAGTGCAGTCACACCAACGGTCCGATTCCGTATCACCAGAGAACTACGTACTGCAAACCTGTTAGACTTTGCACAGTACGTGTACTCCTCTTACCTTGGCACTGACTTGGCCTCTCTCAGTCTTTCTTCCAAAAAGCTGAACAAAGTTTTCAACACAAAGACTAAGCATGTGTTGATGGGGGAAGCTTTGAAGGACTTTACCACCATTGGAGGGAGTCATCACCCAGTCTTTCATATGAGCGTTGATGGGAAAGAGAAAACTCAGCAGCAAACAGCACATGTACAGTCTAAAGGCTTAAAGATGTCCCAAAAGGAAGCATTGTGTGTTGAGGGTGATATCCAGCGTATCAATGGGAACCTTCCTCAAGCCGTGTCGTGCTACTGTAGGGCATATGAAGAGGATCCGCTGTACGTCATTGATCACCTCAAGTCGCTGCCGCAGGAGTCTCTGGAAAACGTGGTGGAGCTGGTAGACTTCTGGGGGCGAAGTTCGGCAGAAGCAGCAGAGCAGAGGGAAGAGTACGGCATCTTGCTCACCCCTGAACAGCTGACATCCTTCATTTTGGCATGTCCTGCTAGCTTGATCGGGTCTTCGAGCTGTGCCCGGATATCCCAACTTTTCAAAGAGAAGAAGTACCAAGAAGTGATGGAGAGGTGCTCGGCTATGCTGGAGCACCAACCAACCAAACCTGTCCGCCTGTATCTAGACCGCGGTCTAGCTGCTCTGCTGGCAAGGAAACGGGAAAGAGTCGTGGCAGCAGACTTTATAAAGGCTTGTCAAGAGGATGAGAATGAGTTGAAGGAGTACATGCTAGCCCAGAAACAGCATTTACCTCGGGTCTTGAAGGTCTTACATCGTTGTGCGAGCTTGGATCAACCAAAGAGAGCCACTAGCACTGAAGACATCAACAAATGGCAGTCTTTCGTAATAGATTGTGGTAAGATTATCTTATTGTTTGATCCATACGATGGTAAGACAATGACACGCTGTGCTACCTTACAAGCAGACCTTGGTGACTTCACAGGAGCAACCAAGATGTGGACTAACATGCTGAAACTGCTCCGGGGGCAGGAAACTCCATCTAAGGGCCCCATGATTGAGGCTTTAGTAGCACGAGCGTTGTGTCACTTCCACATGGGCAAGCAAGATTATGCAACCACTGACCTGATTGCTGCTGTGAACATCGACGCAGACGTAGCAAAAACTGAAATGTTGAAGAACTTCGCAAAAGAGCAACTGAAAGAAATTGTGAGCTATGTTGTTGGGCTTGCTAGGAAGATGAGCATTGATGTAAGAAAGGAGAGCCAGACAGATGCTGGTAACAGTGATCAGGTCCGTGCTGCCCTACAGTTGTACAAACTTGTCCTAGCTCTGCAGCCAAACAACAGGAAAGTACTCCACGCTTGTGCAGAGTGCCACACGTTCTTAGGCGAGCACCAAGAAGCCGCAGACATCTATGATACCATGTTGCAGAACGACACGAGAACTGACACATCCACGCTATGCTCTAGAGCGCTTTCTAACCTGAAAGCAGGACATCTTGACATCGCCATGTCAGATCTAAACATAGCCTTTGACAGAAATCCGTCCTCCATTGATGCACTCTGTGCTCGAGCCTACTTCTTCCAACTGAAGGGACAAGAAGATGACTTGATGAAGGATGTCTTGAAGGCAAGTCTTGCGTCTGTTAAAGACACAGCCGCAAGTCTGAAGAGAATCCCTGTCCCTGAGCAAACACACTTGAAGGAAATTGTCATCAAAGGCTGTCAACGTCTTCTTCAAGCTGATAGAGAGAACAGTGACGTAGCCGGATTGTCAGTCAAGCGGTAAGAATATCGTATCCATAAACTTTTCTTAATAATCATGTACCTGGTTTTGACCATGACCTTTTTTAAGCACTATAAATTTGTTATCAGTTATGATGATGTTTTTATAAAAGAAAAGTTGTTTTCACCATCATTATGTGTAATGTTAATGATAAGACATTTGACAAGTGTCACTGACGAAGGATAGTGGATTCTATCCGAAACGTCTGACCGTTTCCAAAACCATATCCAGTTGCTTGAGTAACTACTTTTTGGCGTATTTGACAAGTTGTTTGTCTAGTGTAGGCTGAATGCATGACTTTGTATTTGTTCTTCAGTTGTAACAGAATGTCATACATTAATTACTGTAATGTCAATATTAGTTGTAAATGACAGTAACAGTATTGACCACTGCCCGCCTGCCCCCATGACTGTACAGGGAGAGGACAGAAGCTGTTCTCCGGCTGACAGACCTGCTCCAGCTGCTGAGTCCAGGCACAGAGGGCGTTCACCTGCTGCGGGCCCACGCTCACATGGAGCTCGGTAACCAACAGGAAGCCCAGAGGATCTTACTGGACAAGGTCAAGTCCAACCCGCAGGACCCTGTGTCATCTATCCACCTGGCTCTGCTGAGGCTCCGACTGGGAAAAGTACAGGAGGCTGTGCAGGTACATTGATGACATATTGGTGTACCAGTTTGTTGTGATTCTGTATGTATTTTCAAAACTGACTGTATTTTCAAAACAATGGTTGAATATTTGTGAACTTATATCATGATTGGTGTTGAGTGGGCAATCACTCAAGGGACTTCAAGAAAATGAACTCCATATGGTATTCGTATGTAGCTCTTTCCTTGGTGCTGAAAACTATCCACGCAGGTAAACATACCTGTCCTTGGTGCTGAAAACTATCTACACACAAGTGAACATACCTGTCCTTGGTACTGAACACCATCCACACAGGTAAACATGCAAAAATGGTTACAATAGACAAGAGGTCATTATGGACAGCATTTTTTATGCTTGGGTCAATAGAGACAAAATATACTAAGGGACCACCACAAAGTGGCCACAATAGCCAGGTTGTCCTCATGCAGAAGTTGGTGCTAGTAAGGATTTGACTAATGTTTCATGTAGAAGGTAAACTTCTCTCAACTGTTCCTTACAGGGATGTATCACTGTTCTGGAGACCATTGGAGAGTCCACCTTCCATGCAGCCCTGGAGGATGTGCCAAAAGAAGACAGACAGCTGTTATTGAGGAGTTCCCAACAGTACGGGTTCAGCTTGTTACAACAGTGTCAGGACCCTGCTGTCATAAGTACTGCCATCAGTGCTTTCACCATTGCAACACTAGCATCAGGTATGTCCTATTTAAAACTAGTGAACTTTACCAGAGTTAGAACAAGGCAAATTTGTACAGTGTGTCTTGAAGTAATAGTTCTTAGCGTGATGAACACTTTTTCTGTCTTAAAGCTGAGTAGCAATGTCCCTGTAGTATAGACCTTGAGTAGAAACTTTGTACCTCATTTGCATACTTGGGACATTAGTAAACAGTCCCCTTGCTCTTTGCACCAGAAAACCATTTCATTCCTTTCCATGTAACAGATATGAGAGACACCACCGCCCTGATGGCTCGTGCAGAATGCCACGCCCACCTCAGGAGTTACCAGGCAGCGGCACAGGACTACAGTAGAGTGCTCGACGTCCAGACTGAATGTAGCACCGCATTGTGTGCCCGGGGCTGCATGAATATTGTCATGAACAAGCAAAAGGTCAGTGAAGAAAAGTCTTCTTGTTCAGTCTTTAAAAGCCAAACGTTTACATAGTCATCTTTATTCAATGCACTTTCTATCTGTTGTTATTAGGTCTTCTAGTTTGGAGAATTTTGGCTTTGGGGAATTGAGATATTAAATCATGTGAACAAATTGTAAAGAAAATCTGGGATTGTCTTTTGAAGGAAGCGGTAGAAGATTTCCTGGCAGCATTGCGTAAAGACTTGGAGGCAGCGAGGACACAAATCTTACTCCTACAGCAGCAGATGCGCCTGTTACTGCTGTACTGGTTACATCTGTATGCTACGGACGCGATGTCCCACGGACAACATGGCGGCCGCCTGGAGGATGCAGTGTTGATTGGACACTTACTCATCTCCATCGATGCTAATGTTGCGGCATGGCAATTGTTGTATGCAGATGCTCTTATCATACAAGGTACGTTTATCAATGTCTCAGGCATATCAGACTTCCTATTAGTGCACAGTAATTTCATATGCTATTCTGTGACATCCTTTCATGCTCCAAACATTTTCAATTCAAAGTTCAATCAAATTACCACTCAATGCACATTTGAATATAGCAAGGAGGTTATATAGAGATAACCTCCTTGAATAAACAGATCATTAATCTTTGCATCTATGGGAGATGTTGTATAAGGGACCACCAATAGCAGGTAGTTCTTATGCATTGGTAATCAAAATCCATTGGTGTATTCTGGTGTAAAAATGTGTGTTATAAAGCTACATCCCTTGGATTTTTGCCCAGGTGACTTGGACCAGGCCTTTGTGCACCTGAATCGTGTGCTACAGCTGACACCTGATGACCGGTCAGTCCTGGCGCGCAGAGGGCTGATCTATGTGAAGAAGGGAAACCATCAACTGGCCGCATCAGAACTCTGTCCTCTGGCCGAGCTGGACTCTGAAGGCCTAGAGTTTGTTCTAAAGGCTTTAGACAATGACCAAAAGGAAGCATTGATCAAGGTCTGCAATTTACCATGACTTTCATGTGTTTAGATGAAGTAGATTTTGTTTTGCAAACGAAAGAATGCTCCATTTGGAATTTGTATGTAGCCCTTTCCTTGGTGCTGAAAACTATCCCCACAGGACAACATGCCTGTCCTTGGTGCTGAAAAGTATCCATCGTGTTGAATACTATCTACACAGGTAAACATGCCTGTCCTAGGTACTGAACATCATCCACACACAGGTTAACAGGCCTGTCCTTGGTGCTGAGCATGATAGTGAATTATAGTACAAGTGAAGTCACAAATTCTCAGGGTTCTAAACAAGATTATTTTCATGCTAACTTAATGGTAGAACAGACTCTGGAAAAAGTGTCAAAATATCATGGTCATTGAATGTGCTTTCCAATGAAATTAATGCATATCTGTTATGTGCATGTTCAGGTGTCCCTGAAGAAGGCTGAAGTGCTGACTGGACTGAATGACCATGAGCAGGCTCTGTGCTTCCTCACGCTGGCAGTGGCTGCATCACAGAGTTCTAACGCAGACATCCTACGTCAGCGTACAAAGTGTTTGAGTAGGTTACAACAGTACAACCAGGCCCTGCATGATATCAACCTCGTCATTAGAATGAACAATGCAAACAAAAATGCATCTCAGGCAAGCACTGTCTTTTATTTCTAACAAAAGGCTTTCATCTATTTTTGTTAATATCTGTATCTGTATCTATACAGCTGGAATAACCACCCTTCAGCGTGACACACCAGCTTTGAGACACTCGTATACTTGAGACACTTGTCCTGATCAGTTATGTATGTAACAGATTCAAAACTTTTGTGGTGATAGATTTCTAAGCTTAAGCTTGTGGTGAATTTCAAATTAAAGCAGAGGTATGGTGAAGGCCAAGGTAAAACAGGGAATGTACGATTCAAGTACAAGTGGTCAAATCTCTTTTCATACTGCATTTGTATGCTTTGAAAATTTTAAAATCAAGCAAATATCAGCCCAAGTGATTGTTGTTTATAAGCCAATAAAGACATCCTATTGTTAGGTCCAGTACTGTAAATTTGTGTTTAACAGTAGATTAATCTTATCTTGATTGAAACAGGTGAGTGACTACTGCTGGCGAGGCTATATCAACCTCCTTCGCAACAAGGAACATCCTGCAGTGGTGGACTACATACACGCATTCAGAACTGACCGCCAGAAAACGGTCAGTTTGGTGACGTCACGTCCAGGGAAGAGTGCCCTCGCTCAGGTGTTTCACAGGTAGTTAGATAAATATTCTTGAGATTTATACAACTTTAAGAAGTATCTTAATTCTTTTTTCACTTTTTTTTAACACAAACAAGGAAACAATTATACACTTGTTGGCTATATTGGCTTTGCTCAATGTACTACTGGTACATTATGATTTAGTATTCCTTCAAAACAAATTGGATAGTCTTAACTCAATTCTCAACTTTCTAGTATTTCCCTTATCAGTTTAAGAAGATTTGTCATTCCATTCTCCATTTGTACTTTTAGGTATGCTGAGCACCAGTATAAGAAAGGGAAGGCAGAGGACACTATTGCTGTTTGTCAGTTGGGGCTACTGCTGGATGGAACCAATGAAAATCTGCGAAGTTTGAAGATGAAGGCCACAAGAGACCAGGCACATGCACAGTGTACCATTCTGTGACTATCCACCAATCACTGAAACATGTTGTAAAACATTCAATGACCATGATATTTGGACATGTTCAAGATGTTGTAAAACAGCTTACCACCTTAAAGGATGTTTTAGACTTTAGCCTATTCAAAGCTATTACTGTGAGAATAGTGTCACACAACATTGTGTTAAAAAATCTGTACTATAGTTGGTTTGTCATGTTAGATAATCAATTGAACATAGGTTTGCTATATATACGAAACCCTTTTTACTTTCTACATGTGTATTTAGCAATGCTTTCTGGCTTGTTTTCCAATCCTTTGTTTATTGTCTTTTATTGTACTTAATGGAAAGCGATAATCATTATTTTATATGTAACGGTTAACTTCTTTACTTTCCTTTATTTTGAGAGATTAAAATGCCAAGAAGATCTTTATTTTGTCACATTTGCCTCTGTTTCCTTCTTTTCTCTGCTTCAGCAAATAGTTTTTATACACGATATTTGGTGGAAGATTACTAGTTAAATTCTTCACTGTGTAATGTTGAAAAGGGCCTAGCTTGAGGAGTAACACTTTGAATTTGTGTTCAATTTTGATGAGTAAAAGTTATCAAGTTTGCAAAGAATGGCATTTTGTCTTTTCCCCCCACTATTTGGAGTTTCAAGCTTTGTTCCTATAGCACTTTGCAGTGTATTCAACAATTAATAAAAAAACTAATGTGACAGCTTAGGCCTAGGAAAAAAATGTTTCCTGTTTCAGTCCTAAAGAAATAAAAACTTCGGCCAAACCTCTAGTGATACAATACAGTTTAACAAACTAAAACTGAAATACATGCATCAGGGCATATTTTTATTGTCAAACTTCAATTTTGTGCACATCTGTGGATACATTTATCCTTCATTAGATAGTACATGCAGTTTTTCCTTGAATACACCTTTCTCACGCGGCGGCCATGATAGATCGAAGAAGAGGTCAATGAGGCAAACAGACAAAACTTATTTCTAAAATCAGGTCCCATTTAGTTTTCCCCCAAACCACACAAATTTTCATGATATAAGATAGAATAATAAATATTACAAGAAGTGTTATGCACCGAAAGATGTAGCAATTTAGAGTAGTGTAGACTGACCCCATAGTCCCTTAAGAGATGCAAAATAAAAACATAATAATGCAAATTTTTAACGAATTTGCAGCCATTCACTTATTGGTCGATTTCCTAATTGGCAGGCTACCATTGGTCGAACTGCTAATTATGATGGACAGCCTTTTGTTTGCCACATTGAACTCGTTTTAGATCTATCATGGCTGCCGCGTGAGAAAGGTGTATAGGTAGTAGGCTGAATAAAAATCACAATATTGTTTTCCAGACTGAGATTGTTGCTGTTATGGGTGTTTCATAGATTTTACCGAGTAAACATGTTGACATATCCATAATGTTACATTTCAGTTTGCAGTAGGTCTTTATAGACATCCACATTCGTATATTCAATTTAATGCCCCCTTACCCCCAGATATGAAAAAAAGGAATCTTTAATAGATAGAATAGATAACGTTAGAGCTTTATTGCGCAACAATTGTTAATGGATCTCCAGGCAAGTACATCAAAGAGCTTTAATTCACATCATAAAAGATATGTTTTCATCTTTATTCGGCCACCCGTCACATAAATTTTCTGCTTGTATGTCCGGAAGCAAGAAGTTAAATTGAGTTCACTCACTCACTCACTCACGGCCCGTAACCTCAGTGGTCGTAGGGGCTCCACGACATCCATCAGCAGTGATCTTTGCCCATCTCGCTCTGTCCTCTGCCCCTCTGATCAGTTGTTCAGTGCTTAGGCCAGTCCAGACCTTTATGTTATCCAGCCAGTTCAAAGGAGTTTAAATGTCCCGCCCAACTTGTGAGGCCAACTCGAGCGCTGATTGGTCCAATGGCTGATGCTCACGTGACCAGCCCCAGCTGACAGGAATCAGACCACAACAAGGACGGCCTGAGGTTTGGCTGGACATGCGGGCTGTCCGGCACGGCCTGGTGGTCACTCAGGCCCGGCCGGGGGCACGGGACCACCTCGGACGGAGCCAGGCGATGCTTCTGAGTCTGGGGATAGTACAGATCGTGCTCGGCTGTGTCGTGGTGTCCCTCAGCTTTGCCGCGCTGGCCATGACTACCTACAGCCGTGTCCGGAACGCGTGTCCGTACTGGGCCGGTTTCGCCGTAAGTAGTGACCACACAGGGTGACCACTAGCTTCTTTACGATACGAAGTAGTATCTAATGCATGTTTTATTGCCACAAACAGCACAGAACTGATTATACAACCCCTCTTTATGAACTAGTAATACCGTTTTCAGAATAGAATTTTCAGAATTCATCCGTAGAAACTCTTGATCCTTCAAAGGCCCATAAAAGGCCCATAAACCGGTTTCTCAGAATTCTCTTTATTTGGATTCGTTGGCGCATATCTGATGTCGATTTGCATTTCATTTGTGTCTCTCTTAACCCAAAAGAAGACATTTTTGCGTGGAGATATTTTCCCAGCAGCGACAGTGGTTCAGAATGGACACAATGGCTACCTTATGACTAATATATATGACTGATCCGAGGATGCAGATCCCAAGAGACTCCAGCCATTTGCATTTTTATGGATCATATGCTAATGTTGAGGAGGGCTTAGCGAATTCTGTAACTATTGTGTAAATCCATAGCTGTAAATCTATGGAGGTATTTTTAATTGAAAAATCACCATATCAACAGAATTAGCTTTTTTAAAGCCATTTCTGAACGAGGGAAATTATTAACAAGCAGATGTTTGAATGAAGAGAGATGGTACATGAGCCTGGATGTCTACTCTCCAAGCAGAGGTTAGGCTCTGGCTGTTTTTTTTAACGTTTTTCTGTCGTTTTTAATCGGGCTTTCTATTTTGTATTTTATCTTGCTGGCGTACTTCAAGAAAAATAAAAAATAGAAAACCCGACAAAAACGACTAAAAAAACGTTTAAAAAACAGCCGGAGCCTAACCTCTGCTTGGAGATTACTGGATGTCCCTGGAGTGTGGTCAAGTGCTCGGGGTCAGCCAACTGTTTGCAGTTTAAATGTGTTCAAGTTCTTTGAAAACATTAGTAGCAATAGATTTATAGCCTGGTATCCAGCCGTAATATAGCTCCCCA